>NW_027307965.1:180000-295000 GCF_047496885.1 Scyliorhinus torazame
ATGTGTTTTTTTGTTTTCGTGTGTGTTTTCGTTTTTCTGTGTGTGTGTTTTTTTTTTGTGTGTTTTTGTTTTTGTGTGTGTGTTTGTGTTTTTGTTTTTGTGTGTGTTTTTGTGTTTGTTTTTTTGTGTGTTTGAGCTTTTGTTTTTGTGTGTGTTTTTGTTTTTCTGTGCGTGTGTGTTTTGTTTTTGTGTGTGTTTTTGTTTTTGTGTGTGTGTGTTTTTGTGTGTGTTTGTGTTTTTTCTTTTTGTGTGTGTGTGTGTTTGAGCTTTTGTTTTTGTGTGTGTTTTTGTTTTTCTGTGTGTGTTTTTGTTTTTGTGTGTTTGTTTGAGCTTTTGTTTTTGTGTGTGTTTTTTGTTTTTTGCGTGTGTTTTTGTTTTGTGTGTGTGTTTGTTTTTGTGTGTGTGTGTTTTTTGTTTCTGTGTGTGTTTTTGTTTTTGTGTGTGTGTGTTTGTTTTTGTGTGTGTTTGTGTTTTTTCATTTTGTGTGTGTATTTGTTTTTGTGTGTGTGTTTGTTTTTCTGTGTGTGTGTTTTTGTTTTTGTGTGTTTTTGTTTTTGTGTGTGTGTTTTTTGTTTTTGTGTGTGTATTTGTTTTTGTGTGTGTTTTTGTTTTTGTGTGTGTGTTTGAGGTTTTGTTTTTGTGTGTGTTTTTGTTTTTCTGTGTGTGTGTTTTTTGTTTTTGTGTGTCTTTTTGTTTTTGTGTGTGTTTTTGTTTTTGTGCGTATGTTTTTGTTTTGTGTGTGTTTATGTTTTTGTGGGTGTGTGTGCTTTTGTGGGTGTGTGTGTTTTTGTTTTTGTGTGTGTTTTTGTTTTTCTGTGTGTGTGTGTTTTTTGTTTTTGTGTGTGTGTGTTTTTGTGTGTGTGTGTGTTTTTTGTTTTTTGCGTGTGTTTTTGTTTTTGTTTTTGTTTGTGTGTTTGTTTTTGTGTGTGTGTGTTTTTGTTTTTGTGCGTGTTTTTGTTTTTCTGTGTGTGTGTTTGTTTTTGTTTGTGTTTTTGTTTTTGTGTGTGCGTGTTTGTTTGTTTTTGTGTGTGTTTTTGTTTTTCTGTGTGTGTGTGTTTTGTTTTTGTGTATGTCTGTTTGTTTTTGTGTGTGTTTTTGTTTTTGTGCATGTTTTTGTTTTTCTGTGTGTGTGTGGTTTTTTTTTGTGTGTGTCTTTTTGTGTGTGTTTGTGTTTTTGTTTTTGTGTGTTTTTGTTTTTGTGTGTGTGTTTGTTTTTGTGTTTGTTTTTGTTTTTGTGTGTGTTTTTGTTTTTCTGTGCGTGTGTGTTTTTATTTTTGTGTGCGTTTTTGTTTTTGTGTGTGTGTTTTTTTTTGTGTGTGTGTGTTTTTGTGTGTGTTTGTGTTTTTTCTTTGTGTGTGTGTGTGTGTTTGAGCTTTTGTTTTTGTGTGTGTTTTTGTTTTTCTGTGCGTGTGTGTTTTTGTTTTTGTGTGTGTTTTTGTTTTTCTGTGTGTGTGTTTTTTGTTTTTGTGTGTGTTTTTGTTTTTGTGTATTTGTTTTTGTGTGTGTTTATGTTTTTGTGGATGTGTGTTTTTTTGTGTATGTTTTTGTATTTCTGTGTGTGTGTGTTTTTTGTTTTTGTGTGTGTTTTTGTTTTTGTGTGTGTGTGTTTGTTTTTGTGTGTGTGTGGTTTTGTTTTTGTGTGTGTATTTGTGGGTGTGTGTTTGTTTTTGTGTGTGTTTGTTTTTGTTGTTGTGTGTGTTTTAGTTTTTGTGTGTGTGGTTTTGTTTTTGCGTGTGTTTTTGTTTTTGTGTGTGTTTTTGTTTTTGTGCGTGTGTGTTTTTTGTTTTTGTGTGTGTGTCTTTTTGTGTGTGTGTGTGTTTTTTGTTTTTGTGTGTGTATTTGTTTTTGTGTGTGTGTTTGTTTTTGTGTGTGTTTTTGTTTTTGTGTTTGTTTGTTTGAGCTTTTGTTTTTGTTTGTGTTTTTGTTTTTCTGTGTGTGTGTTTTTTGTTTTTGTGTGTGTGTTTTTGTTTTTGTGTTTGTTTGTTTGAGCTTTTGTTTTTGTGTGTGTTTTTGTTTTTCTGTGCGTGTGTTTTTGTTTTTGTTTGTGTTTTTGTTTTTCTGTGTGTGTGTTTTTTGTTTTTGTGTGTGTTTTTGTTTTTGTGTGTGTTTTAGTTTTTGTGTGTTTTTTTGTTTTCGTGTGTGTTTTCGTTTTTGTGTTTGTTTTTGTTTTTTTGTGTGTGTGTTTGAGCTTTTGTTTTTGTGTGTGTTTTTGTTTTTCTGTGCGTGTGTGTTTTTGTTTTTGTGTGTGTTTTTGTTTTTGTGTGTGTGTGTTTGTTTTTGTGTGTGTGTCTTTTTGTGTGTGTGTGTGTGTTTTTTGTTTTTGTGTGTGTGTGTTTTTGTGTGTGTTTGTGTTTTTTCTTTTTGTGTGTGTGTGTGTTTGAGCTTTTGATTTTTTGTGTGTGTATTTTTTGTTTCTGTGTGTGTTTTTGTTTTTGTGTGTGTGTGTTTGTTTTTGTGTGTGTGTTTGTTTTTGTGTGTGTGTTTTTGTGTGTGTTTGTGTTTTTTCATTTTGTGTGTGTATTTGTTTTTGTGTGTGTGTTTGTTTTTCTGTGTGTGTGTTTTTGTTTTTGTGTGTTTTTGTTTTTGTGTGTGTGTTTTTTGTTTTTGTGTGTGTATTTGTTTTTGTGTGTGTTTTTGTTTTTGTGTGTGTGTTTGAGCTTTTGTTTTTGTGTGTGTTTTTGTTTTTCTGTGTGTGTGTTTTTTGTTTTTGTGTGTCTTTTTGTTTTTGTGTGTGTTTTTGTTTTTGTGCGTATGTTTTTGTTTTGTGTGTGTTTATGTTTTTGTGGGTGTGTGTGCTTTTGTGGGTGTGTGTGTTTTTGTTTTTGTGTGTGTTTTTGTTTTTCTGTGTGTGTGTTTTTTGTTTTTGTGTGTGTGTGTTTTTGTGTGTGTGTGTGTTTTTTGTTTTTTGCGTGTGTTTTTGTTTTTGTTTTTGTTTGTGTGTTTGTTTTTGTGTGTGTGTGTTTTTGTTTTTGTGCGTGTTTTTGTTTTTCTGTGTGTGTGTTTGTTTTTGTTTGTGTTTTTGTTTTTGTGTGTGCGTGTTTGTTTGTTTTTGTGTGTGTTTTTGTTTTTCTGTGTGTGTGTGTTTTGTTTTTGTGTATGTCTGTTTGTTTTTGTGTGTGTTTTTGTTTTTGTGCGTGTTTTTGTTTTTCTGTGTGTGTGTGTTTTTTTTTTGTGTGTGTCTTTTTGTGTGTGTTTGTGTTTTTGTTTTTGTGTGTTTTTGTTTTTGTGTGTGTGTTTGTTTTTGTGTTTGTTTTTGTTTTTGTGTGTGTTTTTGTTTTTCTGTGCGTGTGTGTTTTTATTTTTGTGTGTGTTTTTGTTTTTGTGTGTGTGTTTGTTTTTGTGTGTGTGTGTTTTTGTGTGTGTTTGTGTTTTTTCTTTGTGTGTGTGTGTTTGAGCTTTTGTTTTTGTGTGTGTTTTCGTTTTTCTGTGCGTGTGTGTTTTTGTTTTTGTGTGTGTTTTTGTTTTTCTGTGTGTGTGTTTTTTGTTTTTGTGTGTGTTTTTGTTTTTGTGTATTTGTTTTTGTTTTTGTGTGTGTTTATGTTTTTGTGGGTGTGTGTTTTTTTGTGTATGTTTTTGTATTTCTGTGTGTGTGTGTTTTTTGTTTTTGTGTGTGTTTTTGTTTTTGTGTGTGTGTTTGTTTTTGTGTGTGTGTGGTTTTGTTTTTGTGTGTGTTTGTGGGTGTGTGTTTGTTTTTGTGTGTGTTTGTTTTTGTTGTTGTGTGTGTTTTAGTTTTTGTGTGTGTGGTTTTGTTTTTGCGTGTGTTTTTGTTTTTGTGTGTGTTTTTGTTTTTGTGCGTGTGTGTTTTTTGTTTTTGTGTGTGTGTCTTTTTGTGTGTGTGTGTGTTTTTTGTTTTTGTGTGTGTATTTGTTTTTGTGTGTGTGTTTGTTTTTGTGTGTGTTTTTGTTTTTGTGTTTGTTTGTTTGAGCTTTTGTTTTGTGTGTGTTTTTGTTTTTCTGTGCGTGTGTTTTTGTTTTTGTTTGTGTTTTTGTTTTTCTGTGTGTGTGTTTTTTGTTTTTGTGTGTGTGTTTTTGTTTTTGTGTGTGTTTTAGTTTTTGTGTGTTTTTTTGTTTTCGTGTGTGTTTTCGTTTTTGTGTTTGTTTTTGTTTTTTTGTGTGTGTGTTTGAGCTTTTGTTTTTGTGTGTGTTTTTGTTTTTCTTTGCGTGTGTGTTTTTGTTTTTGTGTGTGTTTTTGTTTTTGTGTGTGTGTGTTTGTTTTTGTGTGTGTGTCTTTTTGTGTGTGTGTGTGTGTTTTTTGTTTTTGTGTGTGTGTGTTTTTGTGTGTGTTTGTGTTTTTTCTTTTTGTGTGTGTATTTGTTTTTGTGTGTGTGTGTTTTTGTTTTTGTGTGTGTTTTTGTTTTTCTGTGTGTGTGTTTTTTGTTTCTGTGTGTGTTTTTGTTTTTGTGTGTGTGTGTTTGTTTTTGTGCGTGTGTTTGTTTTTGTGTGTGTTTTTGTTTTGTGTGTGTGTTTGTTTTTGTGTGTGTGTTTTTGTGTGTGTTTGTGTTTTTTCATTTTGTGTGTGTATTTGTTTTTGTGTGTGTGTTTGTTTTTCTGTGTGTGTGTTTTTGTTTTTGTGTGTGTTTTTGTTTTTGTGTGTGTGTTTGAGCTTTTGTTTTTGTGTGTGTTTTTGTTTTTCTGTGCGTGTGTGTTTTTGTTTTTGTGTGTGTTTTTGTTTTTCTGTGTGTGTGTTTTTTGTTTTTGTGTGTCTTTTTGTTTTTGTGTGTGTTTTTGTTTTTGTGCGTATGTTTTTGTTTTTGTGTGTGTTTATGTTTTTGTGGGTGTGTGTGCTTTTGTGGGTGTGTGTGTTTTTGTTTTTGTGTGTGTTTTTGTTTTTCTGTGTGTGTGTGTGTTTTGTTTTTGTGTGTGTGTGTTTTTGTGTGTGTGTGGGTTTTTGTTTTTGTGTGTGTTTTTGTTTTTCTGTGTGTGTGTTTTTTGTTTCTGTCTGTGTTTTTGTTTTTGTGTGTGTTTTTGTTTTGTGTGTGTGTTTGTTTTTGTGTGTGTGTTTTTGTGTGTGTTTGTGTTTTTTCATTTTGTGTGTGTATTTGTTTTTGTGTGTGTGTTTGTTTTTCTGTGTGTGTGTTTTTGTTTTTGTGTGTTTTTGTTTTTGTGTGTGTGTTTTTTGTTTTTGTGTGTGTATTTGTTTTTGTGTGTGTTTTTGTTTTTGTGTGTGTGTTTGATCTTTTGTTTTTGTGTGTGTTTTTGTTTTTCTGTGCGCGTGTGTTTTTGTTTTTGTGTGTGTTTTTGTTTTTCTGTGTGTGTGTTTTTTGTTTTTGTGTGTCTTTTTGTTTATGTGTGTGTTTTTGTTTTTGTGCGTATGTTTTTGTTTTTGTGTGTGTTTATGTTTTTGTGGGTGTGTGTGCTTTTGTGGGTGTGTGTGTTTTTGTTTTTGTGTGTATTTTTGTTTTTCTGTGTGTGTGTGTTTTTTGTTTTTGTGTGTGTGTGTGTTTTTTGTTTTTTGCGTGTGTTTTTGTTTTTGTTTTTGTTTGTGTTTTTGTTTTTCTGTGTGTCTGTTTGTTTTTGTGTGTTTGTTTTTGTTTTTGTGTGTGTTTTTTGTTTTTGTGTGTGTATTTGTTTTTGTGTGTGTTTTTGTGTGTGTTTGTTTTTGTGTGTGTGTTTGTTTTTGTGTGTGTGTGTTTTTGTTTTTGTGTGTGTTTTTGTTTTTGTGTGTGTGTTTGTTTTTGTGTTTGTTTTTGTTTTTGTGTGTGTGTGTGTTTGAGCTTTTGTTTTTGTGTGTGTGTTTGTTTTTGTGTGTGTGTGTTTTTGTGTGTGTTTGTGTTTTTTCTTTTTGTGTGTGTGTGTGTTTGAGCTTTTGTTTTTGTGTGTGTGTGTTTTTGTTTTTGTGTGTGTTTTTGTTTTTCTGTGTGTGTGTTTTTTGTTTCTGTGTGTGTTTTTGTTTTTGTGTGTGTGTGTTTGTTTTTGTGCGTGTGTTTGTTTTTGTGTGTGTTTTTGTTTTGTGTGTGTGTTTGTTTTTGTGTGTGTGTTTTTGTGTGTGTTTGTGTTTTTTCATTTTGTGTGTGTATTTGTTTTTGTGTGTGTGTTTGTTTTTCTGTGTGTGTGTTTTTGTTTTTGTGTGTGTTTTTGTTTTTATGTGTGTGTTTGAGCTTTTGTTTTTGTGTGTGTTTTTGTTTTTCTGTGCGTGTGTGTTTTGGTTTTTGTGTGTGTTTTTGTTTTTCTGTGTGTGTGTTTTTTGTTTTTGTGTGTCTTTTTGTTTTTGTGTGTGTTTTTGTTTTTGTGCGTATGTTTTTGTTTTTGTGTGTGTTTATGTTTTTGTGGGTGTGTGTGCTTTTGTGGGTGTGTGTGTTTTTGTTTTTGTGTGTGTTTTTGTTTTTCTGTGTGTGTGTGTGTTTTGTTTTTGTGTGTGTGTGTTTTTGTGTGTGTGTGGGTTTTTGTTTTTGTGTGTGTTTTTGTTTTTCTGTGTGTGTGTTTTTTGTTTCTGTGTGTGTTTTTGTTTTTGTGTGTGTTTTTGTTTTGTGTGTGTGTTTGTTTTTGTGTGTGTGTTTTTGTGTGTGTTTGTGTTTTTTCATTTTGTGTGTGTATTTGTTTTTGAGTGTGTGTTTGTTTTTCTGTGTGTGTGTTTTTGTTTTTGTGTGTTTTTGTTTTTGTGTGTGTGTTTTTTGTTTTTGTGTGTGTATTTGTTTTTGTGTGTGTGTGTTTTTGTGTGTGTTTGTGTTTTTTCTTTTTGTGTGTGTTTTTGTTTTTCTGGGTGTGTGTTTTTTTGTGTATGTTTTTGTATTTCTGTGTGTGTGTGTTTTTTGTTTTTGTGTGTGTTTTTGTTTTTGTGTGTGTGTGTTTGTTTTTGTGTGTGTGTGGTTTTGTTTTTGTGTGTGTGTTTGTGTTTTGTTTTTGTATGTGTTTTTGTTTTTGTGTGTGTGTTTGTGTTTTGTTTTTGTGTGTTTTTGTGTGAGTGTTTATGTTTTTGTGGGTGTGTGTTTGTTTTTGTGTGTCTTTGTTTTTGTTGTTCTGTGTGTTTTAGTTTTTGTGTGTGTGGTTTTGTTTTTGCGTGTGTTTTTGTTTTTGTTTTTGTGTGTGTTTTTGTTTTTGTGTGTGTTTGTTTTTGTGTGTGTGTGTTTGTTTTTGTGTGTGTTTTTGTTTTTCTGTGCGTGTGTGTTTTTTGTTTTTGTGTGTGTGTCTTTTTGTGTGTGTGTGTGTTTTTTGTTTTTGTGTGTGTATTTGTTTTTGTGTGTGTGTTTGTTTTTGTGTGTGTTTTTGTTTTTGTGTTTGTTTGTTTGAGCTTTTGTTTTTGTGTGTGTTTTTGTTTTTCTGTGCGTGTGTTTTTGTTTTTCTTTGTGTATTTGTTTTTGTGTGTGTGTTTGTTTTTGTGTGTGTTTTTGTTTTTGTGTTTGTTTGTTTGAGCTTTTGTTTTTGTGTGTGTTTTTGTTTTTGCGCGTGTTTTTGTTTTTCTGTGTGTGTGTGTTTTTGTTTTTGTGTGTGTTTTTGTTTTTGTGTGTGTGTTTGTTTTTGTGTTTGTTTTTGTTTTTTTGTGTGTGTGTGTGTTTGAGCTTTTGTTTTTGTGTGTGTTTTTGTTTTTCTGTGCGTGTGTGTTTTTGTTTTTGTGTGTGTTTTTGTTTTTGTGTGTGTGTTTGTTTTTGTGTGTGTGTGTTTTTGTGTGTGTTTGTGTTTTTTCTTTTTGTGTGTGCGTGTTTGAGCTTTTGTTTTTGTGTGTGTTTTTGTTTTTCTGTGTGTGTGTTTTTGTTTTCGTGTGTGTTTTTGTTTTTGTGTGTTTGTGTTTGAGCTTTCGTTTTTGTGTGTGTTTTTGTTTTTGTGGGTGTATGTTTTTTTGTGTATGTTTTTGTTTTTCTGTGTGTGTGTGTTTTGTTTCTGTGTGTGTTTTTGTTTTTGTGTGTGTGTGTTTGTTTTTGTGCGTGTGTTTGTTTTTGTGTGTGTTTTTGTTTTTGGGCATTTGTTTTTGTTTTTGTGTGTGTTTATGTTTTTGTGGGTGTATGTTTTTTTGTGTATGTTTTTGTTTTTCTGTGTGTGTGTGTTTTGTTTCTGTGTGTGTTTTTGTTTTTGTGTGTGTGTGTTTGTTTTTGTGCGTGTGTTTGTTTTTGTGTGTGTTTTTGTTTTGTGCGTGTGTTTGTTTTTGTGTGTGTGTTTTTGTGTGTGTTTGTGTTTTTTCATTTTGTGTGTGTATTTGTTTTTGTGTGTGTGTTTGTTTTTCTGCGTGTGTGTTTTTGTTTTTGTGTGTTTTTGTTTTTGTGTGTGTGTTTTTTGTTTTTGTGTGTGTATTTGTTTTTCTGTGCGTGTGTGTTTTGGTTTTTGTGTGTGTTTTTGTTTTTCTGTGTGTGTGTTTTTTGTTTTTGTGCGTATGTTTTTGGTTTTGTGTGTGTTTATGTTTTTGTGGGTGTGTGTGCTTTTGTGGGTGTGTGTGTTTTTGTTTTTGTGTGTGTTTTTGTTTTTCTGTGTGTGTGTGTTTTTTGTTTTTGTGTGTGTGTGTTTTTGTGTGTGTGTGTGTTTTTTGTTTTTTGCGTGTGTTTTTGTTTTTGTTTATGTTTGTGTTTTTGTTTTTGTGTGTGTTTATGTTTTTGTGGGTGTTTGTTTCTGTTTGTTTTTGTGTGTTTGTTTTTGTTTTTGTGTGTGTTTTTTGTTTTTGTGTGTGTATTTGTTTTTGTGTGTGTTTTTGTGTGTGTTTGTTTTTGTGTGTGTGTTTGTTTTTGTGTGTGTGTGTTTGTTTGTTTTTGTGTGTGGTTTTGTTTTGTGTGTGTTTTTGTTTTTCTGTGCGTGTGTGTTTTTGTTTTTGTGTGTGTTTTTGTTTTTCTGTGTGTGTTTTTTGTTTTTGTGTGTGTTTTTGTTTTTGTGCGTTTGTTTTTGTTTTTGTGTGTGTTTATGTTTTTGTGTGTGTGTTTGTGTTTTTGTTTTTGTGTGTGTTTTTGTGTTTGTTTTATTTTTTTGTGTGTGTGTGTTTTTGTTTTTGTGTGTGTTTTTGTTTTTCTGTGTGTGTGTTTTTTGTTTTTGTGTATGTCTTTTTGTTTTTGTGTGTGTGTTTGTTTTTGTGTTTGTTTTTGTTTTTTTGTGTGTGTGTGTGTTTGAGCTTTTGTTTTTGTGTGTGTTTTTGTTTTTCTGTGCGTGTGTGTTTTTGTTTTTGTGTGTGTTTTTGTTTTTGTGTGTGTGTGTTTGTTTTTGTGTGTGTGTCTTTTTGTGTGTGTGTGTGTGTTTTGTTTTTGTGTGTGTATTTGTTTTTGTGTGTGTGTTTGTTTTTGTGTGTGTTTTTGTTTTTATGTGTGTTTGTTTGAGCTTTTGTTTTTGTGTGTGTTTTTGTTTTTCTGTGCGTGTGTTTTTGTTTTTGTTTGTGTTTTTGTTTTTCTATGTGTGTTTTTTGTTTTTGTGTGTGTGTTTGTGTTTTTGTTTTTGTGTGTGTTTTTGTTTTTGTGTGTTTGTTTGTTTTTGTGTTTGTTTTTGTTTTTTTGTGTGTGTGTGTGTTTGAGGTTTTGTTTTTGTGTGTGTTTTTGTTTTTCTGTGCGTGTGTGTTTTTGTTTTTGTGTGTGTTTTTGTTTTTGTGTGTGTGTTTGTTTTTGTGTGTGTGTGTTTTTGTGTGTGTTTGTGTTTTTTCTTTTTGTGTGTGTGTGTTTGAGCTTTTGTTTTTGTGTGTGTTTTTGTTTTTCTGTGAGTGTGTTTTTGTTTTCGTGTGTGTTTTTGTTTTTGTGTGTGTGTGTTTGAGCTTTTGTTTTTGTGTGTGTTTTTGTTTTTCTGTGCGTGTGTGTTTTTGTTTTTGTGTGTGTGTTTTTTGTTTTTGTGTGTCTTTTTGTTTTTGTGTGTGTTTTTGTTTTTGTGCGTATGTTTTTGTTTTTGTGTGTGTTTATGTTTTTGTGGGTGTGTGTGCTTTTGTGGGTGTGTGTGTTTTTGTTTTTGTGTGTGTTTTTGTTTTTCTGTGTGTGTGTGTTTTTTGTTTTTGTGTGTGTGTGTTTTTTGTTTTTTGCGTGTGTTTTTGTTTTTGTTTATGTTTGTGTTTTTGTTTTTGTGTGTGTTTATGTTTTTGTGGGTGTTTGTTTCTGTTTGTTTTTGTGTGTTTGTTTTTGTTTTTGTGTGTGTTTTTTGTTTTTGTGTGTGTATTTGTTTTTGTGTGTGTTTTTGTGTGTGTTTGTTTTTGTGTGTGTGTTTGTTTTTGTGTGTGTGTTTTTGTTTTTGTGTGTGTATTTGTTTTTGTGTGTGTTTGTTTTTGTGTGTGTTTTTGTTTTTCTGTGTGTGTGTTTGTTTTTGTTTGTGTTTTTGTTTTTGTGTGTGCGTGTTTGTTTGTTTTTGTGTGTGGTTTTGTTTTGTGTGTGTTTTTGTTTTTCTGTGCGTGTGTGTTTTTGGTTTTGTGTGTGTTTTTGTTTTTCTGTGTGTGTTTTTTGTTTTTGTGTGTGTTTTTGTTTTTGTGCGTTTGTTTTTGTGTGTGTTTATGTTTTTGTGGGTGTGTTTTTTTTTTGTGTATATTTTTGTTTTTCTGTGTGAGTGTGTTTTCTGTTTTTGTGTGTGTTTTTGTTTTTGTGTGTGTGTGTTTGTTTTTGTGTGTGTGTGGTTTTGTTTTTGTGTGTGTGTTTGTGTTTTGTTTTTGTATGTGTTTTTGTTTTTGTGTGTGTGTTTGTGTTTTGTTTTTGTGTGTTTTTGTGTGTGTGTTTATGTTTTTGTGGGTGTGTGTTTGTTTTTGTGTGTGTTTGTTTTTGTTGTTGTGTGTGTTTTAGTTTTTGTGTGTGTGGTTTTGTTTTTGCGTGTGTTTTTGTTTTTGTTTTTGTGTGTGTTTTTGTTTTTGTGTGTTTGTTTTTGTGTGTGTGGTTTTGTTTTTGCGTGTGTTTTTGTTTTTGTGTGTGTTTTTGTTTTTGTGTGTTTGTTTTTGTGTGTGTGTGTTTGTTTTTGTGTGTGGTTTTGTTTTTCTGTGCGTGTGTTTTTTGTTTTTGTGTGTGTGTCTTTTTGTGTGTGTGTGTGTTTTTTGTTTTTGTGTGTGTATTTGTTTTTGTGTGTGTGTTTGTTTTTGTGTGTGTTTTTGTTTTTATGTGTGTTTGTTTGAGCTTTTGTTTTTGTGTGTGTTTTTGTTTTTGTGTGTGTTTTTGTTTTTCTGTGTGTGTGTTTTTTGTTTTTGTGTATGTCTGTTTGTTTTTGTGTGTGTGTTTGTTTTTGTGTTTGTTTTTGTTTTTTGTGTGTGTGTGTGTTTGAGCTTTTGTTTTTGTGTGTGTTTTTGTTTTTCTGTGCGTGTGTGTTTTTGTTTTTGTGTGTGTTTTTGTTTTTGTGTGTGTGTGTTTGTTTTTGTGTGTGTGTCTTTTTGTTTATGTGTGTGTTTTTGTTTTTGTGCGTATGTTTTTGTTTTTGTGTGTGTTTATGTTTTTGTGGGTGTGTGTGCTTTTGTGGGTGTGTGTGTTTTTGTTTTTGTGTGTATTTTTGTTTTTCTGTGTGTGTGTGTTTTTTGTTTTTGTGTGTGTGTGTGTTTTTTGTTTTTTGCGTGTGTTTTTGTTTTTGTTTTTGTTTGTGTTTTTGTTTTTCTGTGTGTCTGTTTGTTTTTGTGTGTTTGTTTTTGTTTTTGTGTGTGTTTTTTGTTTTTGTGTGTGTATTTGTTTTTGTGTGTGTTTTTGTGTGTGTTTGTTTTTGTGTGTGTGTTTGTTTTTGTGTGTGTGTGTTTTTGTTTTTGTGTGTGTTTTTGTTTTTGTGTGTGTGTTTGTTTTTGTGTTTGTTTTTGTTTTTGTGTGTGTGTGTGTTTGAGCTTTTGTTTTTGTGTGTGTGTTTGTTTTTGTGTGTGTGTGTTTTTGTGTGTGTTTGTGTTTTTTCTTTTTGTGTGTGTGTGTGTTTGAGCTTTTGTTTTTGTGTGTGTGTGTTTTTGTTTTTGTGTGTGTTTTTGTTTTTCTGTGTGTGTGTTTTTTGTTTCTGTGTGTGTTTTTGTTTTTGTGTGTGTGTGTTTGTTTTTGTGCGTGTGTTTGTTTTTGTGTGTGTTTTTGTTTTGTGTGTGTGTTTGTTTTTGTGTGTGTGTTTTTGTGTGTGTTTGTGTTTTTTCATTTTGTGTGTGTATTTGTTTTTGTGTGTGTGTTTGTTTTTCTGTGTGTGTGTTTTTGTTTTTGTGTGTGTTTTTGTTTTTATGTGTGTGTTTGAGCTTTTGTTTTTGTGTGTGTTTTTGTTTTTCTGTGCGTGTGTGTTTTGGTTTTTGTGTGTGTTTTTGTTTTTCTGTGTGTGTGTTTTTTGTTTTTGTGTGTCTTTTTGTTTTTGTGTGTGTTTTTGTTTTTGTGCGTATGTTTTTGTTTTTGTGTGTGTTTATGTTTTTGTGGGTGTGTGTGCTTTTGTGGGTGTGTGTGTTTTTGTTTTTGTGTGTGTTTTTGTTTTTCTGTGTGTGTGTGTGTTTTGTTTTTGTGTGTGTGTGTTTTTGTGTGTGTGTGGGTTTTTGTTTTTGTGTGTGTTTTTGTTTTTCTGTGTGTGTGTTTTTTGTTTCTGTGTGTGTTTTTGTTTTTGTGTGTGTTTTTGTTTTGTGTGTGTGTTTGTTTTTGTGTGTGTGTTTTTGTGTGTGTTTGTGTTTTTTCATTTTGTGTGTGTATTTGTTTTTGAGTGTGTGTTTGTTTTTCTGTGTGTGTGTTTTTGTTTTTGTGTGTTTTTGTTTTTGTGTGTGTGTTTTTTGTTTTTGTGTGTGTATTTGTTTTTGTGTGTGTGTGTTTTTGTGTGTGTTTGTGTTTTTTCTTTTTGTGTGTGTTTTTGTTTTTCTGGGTGTGTGTTTTTTTGTGTATGTTTTTGTATTTCTGTGTGTGTGTGTTTTTTGTTTTTGTGTGTGTTTTTGTTTTTGTGTGTGTGTGTTTGTTTTTGTGTGTGTGTGGTTTTGTTTTTGTGTGTGTGTTTGTGTTTTGTTTTTGTATGTGTTTTTGTTTTTGTGTGTGTGTTTGTGTTTTGTTTTTGTGTGTTTTTGTGTGAGTGTTTATGTTTTTGTGGGTGTGTGTTTGTTTTTGTGTGTCTTTGTTTTTGTTGTTCTGTGTGTTTTAGTTTTTGTGTGTGTGGTTTTGTTTTTGCGTGTGTTTTTGTTTTTGTTTTTGTGTGTGTTTTTGTTTTTGTGTGTGTTTGTTTTTGTGTGTGTGTGTTTGTTTTTGTGTGTGTTTTTGTTTTTCTGTGCGTGTGTGTTTTTTGTTTTTGTGTGTGTGTCTTTTTGTGTGTGTGTGTGTTTTTTGTTTTTGTGTGTGTATTTGTTTTTGTGTGTGTGTTTGTTTTTGTGTGTGTTTTTGTTTTTGTGTTTGTTTGTTTGAGCTTTTGTTTTTGTGTGTGTTTTTGTTTTTCTGTGCGTGTGTTTTTGTTTTTCTTTGTGTATTTGTTTTTGTGTGTGTGTTTGTTTTTGTGTGTGTTTTTGTTTTTGTGTTTGTTTGTTTGAGCTTTTGTTTTTGTGTGTGTTTTTGTTTTTGCGCGTGTTTTTGTTTTTCTGTGTGTGTGTGTTTTTGTTTTTGTGTGTGTTTTTGTTTTTGTGTGTGTGTTTGTTTTTGTGTTTGTTTTTGTTTTTTTGTGTGTGTGTGTGTTTGAGCTTTTGTTTTTGTGTGTGTTTTTGTTTTTCTGTGCGTGTGTGTTTTTGTTTTTGTGTGTGTTTTTGTTTTTGTGTGTGTGTTTGTTTTTGTGTGTGTGTGTTTTTGTGTGTGTTTGTGTTTTTTCTTTTTGTGTGTGCGTGTTTGAGCTTTTGTTTTTGTGTGTGTTTTTGTTTTTCTGTGTGTGTGTTTTTGTTTTCGTGTGTGTTTTTGTTTTTGTGTGTTTGTGTTTGAGCTTTCGTTTTTGTGTGTGTTTTTGTTTTTGTGGGTGTATGTTTTTTTGTGTATGTTTTTGTTTTTCTGTGTGTGTGTGTTTTGTTTCTGTGTGTGTTTTTGTTTTTGTGTGTGTGTGTTTGTTTTTGTGCGTGTGTTTGTTTTTGTGTGTGTTTTTGTTTTTGTGCATTTGTTTTTGTTTTTGTGTGTGTTTATGTTTTTGTGGGTGTATGTTTTTTTGTGTATGTTTTTGTTTTTCTGTGTGTGTGTGTTTTGTTTCTGTGTGTGTTTTTGTTTTTGTGTGTGTGTGTTTGTTTTTGTGCGTGTGTTTGTTTTTGTGTGTGTTTTTGTTTTGTGCGTGTGTTTGTTTTTGTGTGTGTGTTTTTGTGTGTGTTTGTGTTTTTTCATTTTGTGTGTGTATTTGTTTTTGTGTGTGTGTTTGTTTTTCTGCGTGTGTGTTTTTGTTTTTGTGTGTTTTTGTTTTTGTGTGTGTGTTTTTTGTTTTTGTGTGTGTATTTGTTTTTCTGTGCGTGTGTGTTTTTGTTTTTGTGTGTGTTTTTGTTTTTCTGTGTGTGTGTTTTTTGTTTTTGTGCGTATGTTTTTGGTTTTGTGTGTGTTTATGTTTTTGTGGGTGTGTGTGCTTTTGTGGGTGTGTGTGTTTTTGTTTTTGTGTGTGTTTTTGTTTTTCTGTGTGTGTGTGTTTTTTGTTTTTGTGTGTGTGTGTTTTTGTGTGTGTGTGTGTTTTTTGTTTTTTGCGTGTGTTTTTGTTTTTGTTTATGTTTGTGTTTTTGTTTTTGTGTGTGTTTATGTTTTTGTGGGTGTTTGTTTCTGTTTGTTTTTGTGTGTTTGTTTTTGTTTTTGTGTGTGTTTTTTGTTTTTGTGTGTGTATTTGTTTTTGTGTGTGTTTTTGTGTGTGTTTGTTTTTGTGTGTGTGTTTGTTTTTGTGTGTGTGTGTTTGTTTGTTTTTGTGTGTGGTTTTGTTTTGTGTGTGTTTTTGTTTTTCTGTGCGTGTGTGTTTTTGTTTTTGTGTGTGTTTTTGTTTTTCTGTGTGTGTTTTTTGTTTTTGTGTGTGTTTTTGTTTTTGTGCGTTTGTTTTTGTTTTTGTGTGTGTTTATGTTTTTGTGTGTGTGTTTGTGTTTTTGTTTTTGTGTGTGTTTTTGTGTTTGTTTTATTTTTTTGTGTGTGTGTGTTTTTGTTTTTGTGTGTGTTTTTGTTTTTCTGTGTGTGTGTTTTTTGTTTTTGTGTATGTCTTTTTGTTTTTGTGTGTGTGTTTGTTTTTGTGTTTGTTTTTGTTTTTTTGTGTGTGTGTGTGTTTGAGCTTTTGTTTTTGTGTGTGTTTTTGTTTTTCTGTGCGTGTGTGTTTTTGTTTTTGTGTGTGTTTTTGTTTTTGTGTGTGTGTGTTTGTTTTTGTGTGTGTGTCTTTTTGTGTGTGTGTGTGTGTTTTGTTTTTGTGTGTGTTTTTGTTTTTGTGTGTTTGTTTGTTTTTGTGTTTGTTTTTGTTTTTTTGTGTGTGTGTGTGTTTGAGGTTTTGTTTTTGTGTGTGTTTTTGTTTTTCTGTGCGTGTGTGTTTTTGTTTTTGTGTGTGTTTTTGTTTTTGTGTGTGTGTTTGTTTTTGTGTGTGTGTGTTTTTGTGTGTGTTTGTGTTTTTTCTTTTTGTGTGTGTGTGTTTGAGCTTTTGTTTTTGTGTGTGTTTTTGTTTTTCTGTGAGTGTGTTTTTGTTTTCGTGTGTGTTTTTGTTTTTGTGTGTGTGTGTTTGAGCTTTTGTTTTTGTGTGTGTTTTTGTTTTTCTGTGCGTGTGTGTTTTTGTTTTTGTGTGTGTGTTTTTTGTTTTTGTGTGTCTTTTTGTTTTTGTGTGTGTTTTTGTTTTTGTGCGTATGTTTTTGTTTTTGTGTGTGTTTATGTTTTTGTGGGTGTGTGTGCTTTTGTGGGTGTGTGTGTTTTTGTTTTTGTGTGTGTTTTTGTTTTTCTGTGTGTGTGTGTTTTTTGTTTTTGTGTGTGTGTGTTTTTTGTTTTTTGCGTGTGTTTTTGTTTTTGTTTATGTTTGTGTTTTTGTTTTTGTGTGTGTTTATGTTTTTGTGGGTGTTTGTTTCTGTTTGTTTTTGTGTGTTTGTTTTTGTTTTTGTGTGTGTTTTTTGTTTTTGTGTGTGTATTTGTTTTTGTGTGTGTTTTTGTGTGTGTTTGTTTTTGTGTGTGTGTTTGTTTTTGTGTGTGTGTTTTTGTTTTTGTGTGTGTATTTGTTTTTGTGTGTGTTTGTTTTTGTGTGTGTTTTTGTTTTTCTGTGTGTGTGTTTGTTTTTGTTTGTGTTTTTGTTTTTGTGTGTGCGTGTTTGTTTGTTTTTGTGTGTGGTTTTGTTTTGTGTGTGTTTTTGTTTTTCTGTGCGTGTGTGTTTTTGGTTTTGTGTGTGTTTTTGTTTTTCTGTGTGTGTTTTTTGTTTTTGTGTGTGTTTTTGTTTTTGTGCGTTTGTTTTTGTGTGTGTTTATGTTTTTGTGGGTGTGTTTTTTTTTTGTGTATATTTTTGTTTTTCTGTGTGAGTGTGTTTTCTGTTTTTGTGTGTGTTTTTGTTTTTGTGTGTGTGTGTTTGTTTTTGTGTGTGTGTGGTTTTGTTTTTGTGTGTGTGTTTGTGTTTTGTTTTTGTATGTGTTTTTGTTTTTGTGTGTGTGTTTGTGTTTTGTTTTTGTGTGTTTTTGTGTGTGTGTTTATGTTTTTGTGGGTGTGTGTTTGTTTTTGTGTGTGTTTGTTTTTGTTGTTGTGTGTGTTTTAGTTTTTGTGTGTGTGGTTTTGTTTTTGCGTGTGTTTTTGTTTTTGTTTTTGTGTGTGTTTTTGTTTTTGTGTGTTTGTTTTTGTGTGTGTGGTTTTGTTTTTGCGTGTGTTTTTGTTTTTGTGTGTGTTTTTGTTTTTGTGTGTTTGTTTTTGTGTGTGTGTGTTTGTTTTTGTGTGTGGTTTTGTTTTTCTGTGCGTGTGTTTTTTGTTTTTGTGTGTGTGTCTTTTTGTGTGTGTGTGTGTTTTTTGTTTTTGTGTGTGTATTTGTTTTTGTGTGTGTGTTTGTTTTTGTGTGTGTTTTTGTTTTTATGTGTGTTTGTTTGAGCTTTTGTTTTTGTGTGTGTTTTTGTTTTTGTGTGTGTTTTTGTTTTTCTGTGTGTGTGTTTTTTGTTTTTGTGTATGTCTGTTTGTTTTTGTGTGTGTGTTTGTTTTTGTGTTTGTTTTTGTTTTTTGTGTGTGTGTGTGTTTGAGCTTTTGTTTTTGTGTGTGTTTTTGTTTTTCTGTGCGTGTGTGTTTTTGTTTTTGTGTGTGTTTTTGTTTTTGTGTGTGTGTGTTTGTTTTTGTGTGTGTGTCTTTTTGTGTGTGTGTGTGTTTTTTGTTTTTGTGTGTGTATTTGTTTTTGTGTGTGTGTTTGTTTTTGTGTGTGTTTTTGTTTTTATGTGTGTTTGTTTGAGCTTTTGTTTTTGTGTGTGTTTTTGTTTTTCTGTGCGTGTGTTTTTGTTTTTGTTTGTGTTTTTGTTTTTCTGTGTGTGTTTTTTGTTTTTGTGTGTGTTTTTGTGTGTGTGTGTTTGTTTTTATGTGTGTGTGGTTTTGTTTTTGTGTGTTTTTGTTTTTGTGTGTGTGTTTTTATTTTTGTGTGTGTTTTTGTTTTTGAGTGTGTGTGTGTGTTTTTGTGTGTGTGCTTTTGTTTTTGTGTGTGTTTTAGTTTTTGTGTGTTTTTTTGTTTTCGTGTGTGTTTTCGTTTTTCTGTGTGTGTGTTTGTGTTTTTGTTTTTGTGTGTGTTTTTGTGTTTGTTTTTGTTTTTTTGTGTGTGTGTGTTTTTGTTTTTGTGTGTGTTTTTGTTTTTGAGTGTGTGTGTGTGTTTTTGTTTTTGTGTGTGTGTTTTTGCTTTTGTGTGTGTTTTAGTTTTTGTGTGTTTTTTTGTTTTCGTGTGTGTTTTCGTTTTTCTGTGTGTGTGTTTGTGTTTTTGTTTTTGTGTGTGTTTTTGTGTTTGTTTTTGTTTTTCTGTGTGTGTGTGTTTTTGTTTTTGTGTGTGTTTTTGTTTTTGTGTGTGTTTTTGTTTTTGTGCGTGTTTTTGTTTTTCTGTGCGTGTGTGTTTTTGTTTTTGTGTGTGTTTTTGTTTTTGTGTGTTTGTGTTTTTGTTTTTGTGTGTGTTTTTGTTTTTGTGTGTGTGTTTGTTTTTGTGTTTGTTTTTGTTTTTTTGTGTGTGTGTGTGTTTGAGCTTTTGTTTTTGTGTGTGTTTTTGTTTTTCTGTGCGTGTGTGTTTTTGTTTTTGTGTGTGTTTTTGTTTTTGTGCATTTGTTTTTGTTTTTGTGTGTGTTTATGTTTTTGTGGGTGTATGTTTTTTTGTGTATGTTTTTGTTTTTCTGTGTGTGTGTGTTTTGTTTCTGTGTGTGTTTTTGTTTTTGTGTGTGTGTGTTTGTTTTTGTGCGTGTGTTTGTTTTTGTGTGTGTTTTTGTTTTGTGTGTGTGTTTGTTTTTGTGTGTGTGTTTGTTTTTGTGTGTATTTGTGTTTTTGTGTGTATTTGTGTTTTTCTTTTTGTGTGTGTGTGTTTGAGCTTTTGTTTTTGTGTGTGTTTTTGTTTTTCTGTGTGTGTGTTTGTTTTTGTGTGTTTGTTTTTGTTGTGTGTGTTTTAGTTTTTGTGTGTGTGGTTTTGTTTTTGTGTGTGTTTTTTGTTTTTGTGTGTGTATTTGTTTTTGTGTGTGTTTTTGTGTGTGTTTGTTTTTGTGTGTGTGTTTGTTTTTGTGTGTGTGTGTTTTTGTTTTTGTGTGTGTATTTGTTTTTGTGTGTGTTTGTTTTTGTGTGTGTTTTTGTTTTTCTGTGTGTGTGTTTGTTTTTGTTTGTGTTTTTGTTTTTGTGTGTGCGTGTTTGTTTGTTTTTGTGTGTGTTTTTGTTTTTCTGTGTGTGTGTGTTTTGTTTTTGTGTGTGTTTTTGTTTTTGTGTGTGTGTTTGTTTTTGTGTTTGTTTTTGTTTTTTTGTGTGTGTGTGTGTTTGAGCTTTTGTTTTTGTGTGTGTTTTTGTTTTTCTGTGCGTGTGTGTTTTTGTTTTCGTGTGTGTTTTTGTTTTTGTGTGTGTGTGTTTGAGCTTTCGTTTTTGTGTGTGTTTTTGTTTTTCTGTGCGTGTGTGTTTTTGTTTTTGTGTGTGTTTTTGTTTTTCTGTGTGTGTGTTTGTTTTTGTGTGTGTTTGTGTTTTTGTGTGTATTTGTGTTTTTTCTTTTTGTGTGTGTATGTTTGAGCTTTTGTTTTTGTGTGTGTTTTTGTTTTTCTGTGTGTGTGTTTTTGTTTTCGTGTGTGTTTTTGTTTTTTTGTGTGTGTGTTTGAGCTTTCGTTTTTGTGTGTGTTTTTGTTTTTCTGTGCGTGTGTGTTTTTGTTTTTGTGTGTGTTTTTGTTTTTCTGTGTGTGTGTTTTTTGTTTTTGTGTGTGTGTGTTTTTTTGTGTATGTTTTTGTTTTTCTGTGTGTGTGTGTTTTGTTTCTGTGTGTGTTTTTGTTTTTGTGTGTGTGTGTTTGTTTTTGTGCGTGTGTTTGTTTTTGTGTGTGTTTTTGTTTTGTGTGTGATTTTGTTTTTGTGCGTATGTTTTTGTTTTTGTGTGTGTTTATGTTTTTGTGGGTGTGTGTGCTTTTGTGGGTGTGTGTGTTTTTGTTTTTGTGTGTGTTTTTGTTTTTCTGTGTGTAAGTGTTTTTTGTTTTTGTGTGTGTGTGTTTTTGTGTGTGTGTGTGTTTTTTGTTTTTTGCGTGTGTTTTTGTTTTTGTTTATGTTTGTGTTTTTGTTTTTCTGTGTGTCTGTTTGTTTTTGTGTGTTTGTTTTTGTTTTTGTGTGTGTTTTTTGTTTTTGTGTGTGTATTTGTTTTTGTGTGTGTTTTTGTGTGTGTTTGTTTTTGTGTGTGTGTTTGTTTTTGTGTGTGTGTGTTTTTGTTTTTGTGTGTGTATTTGTTTTTGTGTGTGTTTGTTTTTGTGTGTGTTTTTGTTTTTCTGTGTGTGTGTTTGTTTTTGTTTGTGTTTTTGTTTTTGTGTGTGCGTGTTTGTTTGTTTTTGTGTGTGTTTTTGTTTTTCTGTGTGTGTGTGTTTTGTTTTTGTGTGTGTTTTTGTTTTTGTGTGTGTGTTTGTTTTTGTGTTTGTTTTTGTTTTTTTGTGTGTGTGTGTGTTTGAGCTTTTGTTTTTGTGTGTGTTTTTGTTTTTCTGTGCGTGTGTGTTTTTGTTTTCGTGTGTGTTTTTGTTTTTGTGTGTGTGTGTTTGAGCTTTCGTTTTTGTGTGTGTTTTTGTTTTTCTGTGCGTGTGTGTTTTTGTTTTTGTGTGTGTTTTTGTTTTTCTGTGTGTGTGTTTTTTGTTTTTGTGTGTGTTTTTGTTTTTGTGCATTTGTTTTTGTTTTTGTGTGTGTTTATGTTTTTGTGGGTGTGTGTTTTTTTGTGTATGTTTTTGTATTTCTGTGTGTGTTTTTGTTTTTGTGTGTGTGTGTTTGTTTTTGTGTGTGTGTGGTTTTGTTTTTGTGTGTGTGTTTGTGTTTTGTTTTTGTATGTGGTTTTGTTTTTGTGTGTGTGTTTGTGTTTTGTTTTTGTGTGTTTTTGTGTGTGTGTTTATGTTTTTGTGGGTGTGTGTTTGTTTTTGTGTGTTTGTTTTTGTTGTTGTGTGTGTTTTAGTTTTTGTGTGTGTGGTTTTGTTTTTGTGTGTGTTTTTGTTTTTCTGTGCGTGTGTTTTTTGTTTTTATGTTAGTGTCTTTTTGTGTGTGTGTGTGTTTTTTGTTTTTGTGTGTGTATTTGTTTTTGTGTGTGTGTTTGTTTTTGTGTGTGTTTTTGTTTTTGAGTGTGTGTGTGTGTTTTTGTTTTTGTGTGTGTGTTTTTGTTTTTGTGTGTGTTTTAGTTTTTGTGTGTTTTTTTGTTTTCGTGTGTGTTTTCGTTTTTCTGTGTGTGTGTGTTTTTGTTTTTGTGTGTGTTTTTCTTTTTGTGTGTGTGTTTGTGGTTTTGTTTTTGTGTGTGTTTTTGTGTTTGTTTTTGTTTTTTTGTGTGTGTGTGTTTTTGTTTTTGTGTGTGTCTGTTTGTTTTTGTGTGTGTGTTTGTTTTTGTGTTTGTTTTTGTTTTTTTGTGTGTGTGTGTGTTTGAGCTTTTGTTTTTGTGTGTGTTTTTGTTTTTCTGTGCGTGTGTGTTTTTGTTTTTGTGTGTGTTTTTGTTTTTGTGTGTGTGTGTTTGTTTTTGTGTGTGTGTCTTTTTGTGTGTGTGTGTGTTTTTTGTTTTTGTGTGTGTATTTGTTTTTGTGTGTGTGTTTGTTTTTGTGTGTGTTTTTGTTTTTATGTGTGTTTGTTTGAGCTTTTGTTTTTGTGTGTGTTTTTGTTTTTCTGTGCGTGTGTTTTTGTTTTTGTTTGTGTTTTTGTTTTTATGTGTGTTTGTTTGAGCTTTTGTTTTTGTGTGTGTTTTTGTTTTTCTGTGTGTGTTTTTTGTTTTTGTGTGTGTTTTTGTGTGTGTGTGTTTGTTTTTATGTGTGTGTGGTTTTGTTTTTGTTTGTGTTTGTTTTTGTGTGTGTGTTTTTATTTTTGTGTGTGTTTTTGTTTTTGAGTGTGTGTGTGAGTTTTTGTTTTTGTGTGTGTGTTTGTGTTTTTGTTTTTGTGTGTGTTTTTGTTTGTGTGTGTGTGTTTGTTTTTGTGTTTGTTTTTGTTTTTCTGTGCGTGTGTGTTTTTGTTTTTGTGTGTGTTTTTGTTTTTGTGTGTGTGTTTGTTTTTGTATGTGTGTTTTTGTGTGTGTTTGTGTTTTTTCTTTTTGTGTGTGTGTGTGTTTGAGCTTTTGTTTTTGTGTGTGTTTTTGTTTTTCTGTGTGTGTGTTTTTGTTTTTGTGTGTGTGTTTGAGCTTTTGTTTTGTGTGTGTTTTTTGTTTTTTGCGTGTGTTTTTGTTTTGTGTGTGTGTTTGTTTTTGTGTGTGTGTGTGTTTTTGTTTTTGTGTGTGTTTTTGTTTTTCTGTGTGTGTGTTTTTTGTTTCTGTGTGTGTTTTTGTTTTTGAGTGTGTGTGTGTGTTTTTGTTTTTGTGTGTGTGTTTTTGTTTTTGTGTGTGTTTTAGTTTTTGTGTGTTTTTTTGTTTTCGTGTGTGTTTTCGTTTTTCTGTGTGTGTGTTTGTGTTTTTGTTTTTGTGTGTGTTTTTGTGTTTGTTTTTGTTTTTTTGTGTGTGTGTGTTTTTGTTTTTGTGTGTGTTTTTGTTTTTGAGTGTGTGTGTGTGTTTTTGTTTTTGTGTGTGTGTTTTTGCTTTTGTGTGTGTTTTAGTTTTTGTGTGTTTTTTTGTTTTCGTGTGTGTTTTCGTTTTTCTGTGTGTGTGTTTGTGTTTTTGTTTTTGTGTGTGTTTTTGTGTTTGTTTTTGTTTTTCTGTGTGTGTGTGTTTTTGTTTTTGTGTGTGTCTTTGTTTTTGTGTGTGTTTTTGTTTTTGTGCGTGTTTTTGTTTTTCTGTGCGTGTGTGTTTTTGTTTTTGTGTGTGTTTTTGTTTTTGTGTGTGTGTTTGTGTTTTTGTTTTTGTGTGTGTTTTTGTTTTTGTGTGTGTGTTTGTTTTTGTGTGTGTATTTGTTTTTGTGTGTGTTTTTGTGTGTGTTTGTTTTTGTGTGTGTGTTTGTTTTTGTGTGTGTGTGTTTTTGTTTTTGTGTGTGTATTTGTTTTTGTGTGTGTTTGTTTTTGTGTGTGTTTTTGTTTTTCTGTGTGTGTGTTTGTTTTTGTTTGGGTTTTTGTTTTTGTGTGTGCGTGTTTGTTTGTTTTTGTGTGTGTTTTTGTTTTTCTGTGTGTGTGTGTTTTGTTTTTGTGTGTGTTTTTGTTTTTGTGTGTGTGTTTGTTTTTGTTTTTTTGTGTGTGTGTGTGTTTGAGCTTTTGTTTTTGTGTGTGTTTTTGTTTTTCTGTGCGTGTGTGTTTTTGTTTTCGTGTGTGTTTTTGTTTTTGTGTGTGTGTGTTTGAGCTTTCGTTTTTGTGTGTGTTTTTGTTTTTCTGTGCGTGTGTGTTTTTGTTTTTGTGTGTGTTTTTGTTTTTCTGTGTGTGTGTTTGTTTTTGTGTGTGTTTGTGTTTTTGTGTGTATTTGTGTTTTTTCTTTTTGTGTGTGTATGTTTGAGCTTTTGTTTTTGTGTGTGTTTTTGTTTTTCTGTGTGTGTGTTTTTGTTTTCGTGTGTGTTTTTGTTTTTTTGTGTGTGTGTTTGAGCTTTCGTTTTTGTGTGTGTTTTTGTTTTTCTGTGCGTGTGTGTTTTTGTTTTTGTGTGTGTTTTTGTTTTTCTGTGTGTGTGTTTTTTGTTTTTGTGTGTGTGTGTTTTTTTGTGTATGTTTTTGTTTTTCTGTGTGTGTGTGTTTTGTTTCTGTGTGTGTTTTTGTTTTTGTGTGTGTGTGTTTGTTTTTGTGCGTGTGTTTGTTTTTGTGTGTGTTTTTGTTTTGTGTGTGATTTTGTTTTTGTGCGTATGTTTTTGTTTTTGTGTGTGTTTATGTTTTTGTGGGTGTGTGTGCTTTTGTGGGTGTGTGTGTTTTTGGTTTTGTGTGTGTTTTTGTTTTTCTGTGTGTAAGTGTTTTTTGTTTTTGTGTGTGTGTGTTTTTGTGTGTGTGTGTGTTTTTTGTTTTTTGCGTGTGTTTTTGTTTTTGTTTATGTTTGTGTTTTTGTTTTTCTGTGTGTCTGTTTGTTTTTGTGTGTTTGTTTTTGTTTTTGTGTGTGTTTTTTGTTTTTGTGTGTGTATTTGTTTTTGTGTGTGTTTTTGTGTGTGTTTGTTTTTGTGTGTGTGTTTGTTTTTGTGTGTGTGTGTTTTTGTTTTTGTGTGTGTATTTGTTTTTGTGTGTGTTTGTTTTTGTGTGTGTTTTTGTTTTTCTGTGTGTGTGTTTGTTTTTGTTTGTGTTTTTGTTTTTGTGTGTGCGTGTTTGTTTGTTTTTGTGTGTGTTTTTGTTTTTCTGTGTGTGTGTGTTTTGTTTTTGTGTGTGTTTTTGTTTTTGTGTGTGTGTTTGTTTTTGTGTTTGTTTTTGTTTTTTTGTGTGTGTGTGTGTTTGAGCTTTTGTTTTTGTGTGTGTTTTTGTTTTTCTGTGCGTGTGTGTTTTTGTTTTCGTGTGTGTTTTTGTTTTTGTGTGTGTGTGTTTGAGCTTTCGTTTTTGTGTGTGTTTTTGTTTTTCTGTGCGTGTGTGTTTTTGTTTTTGTGTGTGTTTTTGTTTTTCTGTGTGTGTGTTTTTTGTTTTTGTGTGTGTTTTTGTTTTTGTGCATTTGTTTTTGTTTTTGTGTGTGTTTATGTTTTTGTGGGTGTGTGTTTTTTTGTGTATGTTTTTGTATTTCTGTGTGTGTTTTTGTTTTTGTGTGTGTGTGTTTGTTTTTGTGTGTGTGTGGTTTTGTTTTTGTGTGTGTGTTTGTGTTTTGTTTTTGTATGTGGTTTTGTTTTTGTGTGTGTGTTTGTGTTTTGTTTTTGTGTGTTTTTGTGTGTGTGTTTATGTTTTTGTGGGTGTGTGTTTGTTTTTGTGTGTTTGTTTTTGTTGTTGTGTGTGTTTTAGTTTTTGTGTGTGTGGTTTTGTTTTTGTGTGTGTTTTTGTTTTTCTGTGCGTGTGTTTTTTGTTTTTATGTTAGTGTCTTTTTGTGTGTGTGTGTGTTTTTTGTTTTTGTGTGTGTATTTGTTTTTGTGTGTGTGTTTGTTTTTGTGTGTGTTTTTGTTTTTGAGTGTGTGTGTGTGTTTTTGTTTTTGTGTGTGTGTTTTTGTTTTTGTGTGTGTTTTAGTTTTTGTGTGTTTTTTTGTTTTCGTGTGTGTTTTCGTTTTTCTGTGTGTGTGTGTTTTTGTTTTTGTGTGTGTTTTTCTTTTTGTGTGTGTGTTTGTGGTTTTGTTTTTGTGTGTGTTTTTGTGTTTGTTTTTGTTTTTTTGTGTGTGTGTGTTTTTGTTTTTGTGTGTGTCTGTTTGTTTTTGTGTGTGTGTTTGTTTTTGTGTTTGTTTTTGTTTTTTTGTGTGTGTGTGTGTTTGAGCTTTTGTTTTTGTGTGTGTTTTTGTTTTTCTGTGCGTGTGTGTTTTTGTTTTTGTGTGTGTTTTTGTTTTTGTGTGTGTGTGTTTGTTTTTGTGTGTGTGTCTTTTTGTGTGTGTGTGTGTTTGAGCTTTTGTTTTTGTGTGTGTTTTTGTTTTTCTGTGCGTGTGTTTTTGTTTTTGTTTGTGTTTTTGTTTTTATGTGTGTTTGTTTGAGCTTTTGTTTTTGTGTGTGTTTTTGTTTTTCTGTGTGTGTTTTTTGTTTTTGTGTGTGTTTTTGTGTGTGTGTGTTTGTTTTTATGTGTGTGTGGTTTTGTTTTTGTTTGTGTTTGTTTTTGTGTGTGTGTTTTTATTTTTGTGTGTGTTTTTGTTTTTGAGTGTGTGTGTGAGTTTTTGTTTTTGTGTGTGTGTTTGTGTTTTTGTTTTTGTGTGTGTTTTTGTTTGTGTGTGTGTGTTTGTTTTTGTGTTTGTTTTTGTTTTTTTTTGTGTGTGTGTGTTTGAGCTTTTGTTTTTGTGTGTGTTTTTGTTTTTCTGTGCGTGTGTGTTTTTGTTTTTGTGTGTGTTTTTGTTTTTGAGTGTGTGTGTGTTTTTGTTTTTGTGTGTGTGTGTTTGTTTTTGTGTGTGTGTCTTTTTGTGTGTGTGTGTGTTTTTGCTCTTCTGTGTGTGTGTATTTGATTTTGTGTGTGTGTTTGTTTTTGTGTGTGTTTTTGTTTTTATGTGTGTTTGTTTGAGCTTTTGTTTTTGTGTGTGTTTTTGTTTTTCTGTGTGTGTTTTTTGTTTTTGTGTGTGTTTTTGTGTGTGTGTGTTTGTTTTTATGTGTGTGTGGTTTTGTTTTTGTGTGTTTTTGTTTTTGTGTGTGTGTTTGTGTTTTTGTTTTTGTGTGTGTTTTTGTTTTTGTGTGTGTGTTTGTTTTTGTTTTTTTGTGTGTGTGTGTGTTTGAGCTTTTGTTTTTGTGTGTGTTTTTGTTTTTCTGTGCGTGTGTGTTTTTGTTTTTGTGTGTGTTTTTGTTTTTGTGTGTGTGTTTGTTTTTGTATGTGTGTTTTTGTTTGTGTTTGTGTTTTTTCTTTTTGTGTGTGTGTGTGTTTGAGCTTTTGTTTTTGTCTGTGTTTTTGTTTTTCTGTGTGTGTGTTTTTGTTTTTGTGTGTGTGTTTGAGCTTTTGTTTTTGTGTGTGTTTTTTGTTTTTTGCGTGTGTTTTTGTTTTGTGTGTGTGTTTGTTTTTGTGTGTGTGTGTGTTTTTGTTTTTGTGTGTGTTTTTGTTTTTCTGTGTGTGTGTTTTTTGTTTCTGTGTGTGTTTTTGTTTTTGAGTGTGTGTGTGTGTTTTTGTTTTTGTGTGTGTGTTTTTGTTTTTGTGTGTGTTTTAGTTTTTGTGTGTTTTTTTGTTTTCGTGTGTGTTTTCGTTTTTCTGTGTGTGTGTTTGTGTTTTTGTTTTTGTGTGTGTTTTTGTGTTTGTTTTTGTTTTTTTGTGTGTGTGTGTTTTTGTTTTTGTGTGTGTTTTTGTTATTGAGTGTGTGTGTGTGTTTTTGTTTTTGTGTGTGTGTTTTTGCTTTTGTGTGTGTTTTAGTTTTTGTGTGTTTTTTTGTTTTCGTGTGTGTTTTCGTTTTTCTGTGTGTGTGTTTGTGTTTTTGTTTTTGTGTGTGTTTTTGTGTTTGTTTTTGTTTTTCTGTGTGTGTGTGTTTTTGTTTTTGTGTGTGTTTTTGTTTTTGTGTGTGTTTTTGTTTTTGTGCGTGTTTTTGTTTTTCTGTGCGTGTGTGTTTTTGTTTTTGTGTGTGTTTTTGTTTTTGTGTGTGTGTTTGTGTTTTTGTTTTTGTGTGTGTTTTTGTTTTTGTGTGTGTGTTTTTTTTTGTTTTTTTGTGTGTGTGTGTGTTTGAGCTTTTGTTTTTGTGTGTGTTTTTGTTTTTCTGTGCGTGTGTGTTTTTGTTTTTGTGTGTGTTTTTTTTTTTGTGTGTGTGTTTGTTTTTGTATGTGTGTTTTTGTGTGTGTTTGTGTTTTTTCTTTTTGTGTGTGTGTGTGTTTGAGCTTTTGTTTTTGTGTGTGTTTTTGTTTTTCTGTGTGTGTGTTTTTGTTTTTGTGTGTGTGTTTGAGCTTTTGTTTTTGTGTGTGTTTTTTGTTTTTTGCGTGTGTTTTTGTTTTGTGTGTGTGTTTGTTTTTGTGTGTGTGTGTGTTTTTGTTTTTGTGTGTGTTTTTGTTTTTCTGTGTGTGTGTTTTTTGTTTCTGTGTGTGTTTTTGTTTTTGAGTGTGTGTGTGTGTGTTTGTTTTTGTGTGTGTGTTTTTGTTTTTGTGTGTGTTTTAGTTTTTGTGTGTTTTTTTGTTTTCGTGTGTGTTTTCGTTTTTCTGTGTGTGTGTTTGTGTTTTTGTTTTTGTGTGTGTTTTTGTGTTTGTTTTTGTTTTTTTGTGTGTGTGTGTTTTTGTTTTTGTGTGTGTTTTTGTTTTTGAGTGTGTGTGTGTGTTTTTGTTTTTGTGTGTGTGTTTTTGCTTTTGTGTGTGTTTTAGTTTTTGTGTGTTTTTTTGTTTTCGTGTGTGTTTTCGTTTTTCTGTGTGTGTGTTTGTGTTTTTGTTTTTGTGTGTGTTTTTGTGTTTGTTTTTGTTTTTCTGTGTGTGTGTGTTTTTGTTTTTGTGTGTGTCTTTGTTTTTGTGTGTGTTTTTGTTTTTGTGCGTGTTTTTGTTTTTCTGTGCGTGTGTGTTTTTGTTTTTGTGTGTGTTTTTGTTTTTGTGTGTGTGTTTGTGTTTTTGTTTTTGTGTGTGTTTTTGTTTTTGTGTGTGTGTTTGTTTTTGTGTTTGTTTTTGTTTTTTTGTGTGTGTGTGTTTGAGCTTTTGTTTTTGTGTGTGTTTTTGTTTTTCTGTGCGTGTGTGTTTTTGTTTTTGTGTGTGTTTTTGTTTTTGTGCATTTGTTTTTGTTTTTGTGTGTGTTTATGTTTTTGTGGGTGTATGTTTTTTTGTGTATGTTTTTGTTTTTCTGTGTGTGTGTGTTTTGTTTCTGTGTGTGTTTTTGTTTTTGTGTGTGTGTTTGTTTTTGTGCGTGTGTTTGTTTTTGTGTGTGTTTTTGTTTTGTGTGTGTGTTTGTTTTTGTGTGTGTGTTTTTGTGTGTGTTTGTGTTTTTTCATTTTGTGTGTGTATTTGTTTTTGTGTGTGTGTTTTTTTTTCTGTGTGTGTGTTTTTCTTTTTGTGTGTTTTTGTTTTTGTGTGTGTGTTTTTTGTTTTTGTGTGTGTATTTGTTTTTGTGTGTGTTTTTGTTTGTGTGTGTGTGTTTGAGCTTTTGTTTTTGTGTGTGTTTTTGTTTTTCTGTGCGTGTGTGTTTTTGTTTTTGTGTGTGTTTTTGTTTTTCTGTGTGTGTGTTTTTTGTTTTTGTGTGTCTTTTTGTTTTTGTGTGTGTTTTTGTTTTTGTGCGTATGTTTTTGTTTTTGTGTGTGTTTATGTTTTTGTGGGTGTGTGTGCTTTTGTGGGTGTGTGTGTTTTTGTTTTTGTGTGTGTTTTTGTTTTTCTGTGTGTGTGTGTTTTTTGTTTTTGTGTGTCTTTTTGTTTTTGTGTGTCTTTTTGTTTTTGTGCGTATGTTTTTGTTTTTGTGTGTGTTTATGTTTTTGTGTGTGTGCGTGTTTTTTGTTTTTGTGTGTGTGTTTTTGTCTGTGTGTGTGTTTTTTGTTTTTTGCGTGTGTCTGTTTGTTTTTGTGTGTTTGTTTTTGTTTTTGTATGTGTTTTTTGTTTTTGTGTGTGTATTTGTTTTTGTGTGTGTTTTTGTGTGTGTTTGTTTTTGTGTGTGTGTTTGTTTTTGTGTGTGTGTGTTTTTGTTTTTGTGTGTGTATTTGTTTTTGTGTGTGTTTGTTTTTGTGTGTGTTTTTGTTTTTCTGTGTGTGTGTTTGTTTTTGTTTGTGTTTTTGTTTTTGTGTGTGCGTGTTTGTTTGTTTTTGTGTGTGTTTTTGTTTTTCTGTGTGTATTTGTTTTTGTGTGTGTTTTTGTGTGTGTTTGTTTTTGTGTGTGTGTTTGTTTTTGTGTGTGTGTGTTTTTGTTTTTGTGTGTGTATTTGTTTTTGTGTGTGTTTGTTTTTGTGTGTGTTTTTGTTTTTCTGTGTGTGTGTTTGTTTTTGTTTGTGTTTTTGTTTTTGTGTGTGCGTGTTTGTTTGTTTTTGTGTGTGTTTTTGTTTTTCTTTGTGTGTGTGTTTTGTTTTTGTGTATGTCTGTTTGTTTTTGTGTGTGTTTTTGTTTTTGTGCGTGTTTTTGTTTTTCTGTGTGTGTGTTTTTGTTTTTGTGTGTGTGTTTGTTTTTGTGTTTGTTTTTGTTTTTTTGTGTGTGTGTGTTTGAGCTTTCGTTTTTGTGTGTGTTTTTGTTTTTGTGTGTGTTTATGTTTTTGTGGGTGTGTGTGCTTTTGTGGGTGTGTGTGTTTTTGTTTTTGTGTGTGTTTTTGTTTTTGTGTGTGTGTGTGTTTTTTGTTTTTGTGTGTGTGTGTTTTTGTGTGTGTGTGCGTTTTTTGTTTTTTGCGTGTGTTTTTGTTTTTGTTTTTGTTTGTGTTTTTGTTTTTCTGTGTGTCTGTTTGTTTTTGTGTGTTTGTTTTTGTTTTTGTGTGTGTGTTTTGTTTTTGTGTGTGTATTTGTTTTTGTGTGTGTTTGTTTTTGTGTGTGTGTTTGTTTTTGTGTGTGTGTGTTTTTGTTTTTGTGTGTGTATTTGTTTTTGAGTGTGTTTGTTTTTGTGTGTGTTTTTGTTTTTCTGTGTGTGTGTTTGTTTCTGTTTGTGTTTTTGTTTTTGTGTGTGCGTGTTTGTTTGTTTTTGTGTGTGTTTTTGTTTTTCTGTGTGTATTTGTTTTTGTGTGCGTTTTTGTGTGTGTTTGTTTATGTGTGTGTGTTTGTTTTTGTGTGTGTGTGTTTTTGTTTTTGTGTGTGTATTTGTTTTTGTGTGTGTTTGTTTTTGTGTATGTTTTTGTTTTTCTGTGTGTGTGTTTGTTTTTGTTTGTGTTTTTGTTTTTGTGTCTGCGTGTTTGTTTGTTTTTGTGTGTGTTTTTGTGTTTGTTTTTGTTTTTCTGTGTGTGTGTGTTTTTGTTTTTGTGTGTGTTTTTGTTTTTGTGTGTGTTTTTGTTTTTGTGTGTGTTTTTGTTTTTCTGTGCGTGTGTGTTTTTGTTTTTGTGTGTGTTTTTGTTTTTGTGTGTTTGTGTTTTTGTTTTTGTGTGTGTTTTTGTGTTTGTTTTTGTTTTTCTGTGTGTGTGTGTTTTTGTTTTTGTGTGTGTTTTTGTTTTTGTGTGTGTTTTTGTTTTTGTGTGTGTTTTTGTTTTTCTGTGCGTGTGTGTTTTTGTTTTTGTGTGTGTTTTTGTTTTTGTGTGTTTGTGTTTTTGTTTTTGTGTGTGTTTTTGTTTTTGTGTGTGTGTTTGTTTTTGTGTTTGTTTTTGTTTTTGTGTGTGTGTGTTTGAGCTTTTGTTTTTGTGTGTGTTTTTGTTTTTCTGTGCGTGTGTGTTTTTGTTTTTGTGTGTGTTTTTGTTTTTGTGCATTTGTTTTTGTTTTTGTGTGTGTTTATGTTTTTGTGAGTGTATGTTTTTTTGTGTATGTTTTTGTTTTTCTGTGTGTGTGTGTTTTGTTTCTGTGTGTGTTTTTGTTTTTGTGTGTGTGTGTTTGTTTTTGTGCGTGTGTTTGTTTTTGTGAGTGTTTTTGTTTTGTGTGTGTGTTTGTTTTTGTGTGTGTGTTTGTTTTTGTGTGTGTTTGTGTTTTTGTGTGTATTTGTGTTTTTTCTTTTTGTGTGTGTGTGTTTGAGCTTTTGTTTTTGTGTGTGTTTTTGTTTTTCTGTGTGTGTGTTTTTGTTTTCGTGTGTGTTTTTGTTTTTTTGTGTGTGTGTTTGAGCTTTCGTTTTTGTGTGTGTTTTTGTTTTTCTGTGCGTGTGTGTTTTTGTTTTTGTGTGTGTTTTTGTTTTTCTGTGTGTGTGTTTTTTGTTTTTGTGTGTGTGTTTTTTTGTGTATGTTTTTGTTTTTCTGTGTGTGTGTGTTTTGTTTCTGTGTGTGTTTTTGTTTTTGTGTGTGTGTGTTTGTTTTTGTGCGTGTGTTTGTTTTTGTGTGTGTTTTTGTTTTGTGTGTGATTTTGTTTTTGTGCGTATGTTTTTGTTTTTGTGTGTGTTTATGTTTTTGTGTGTGTATTTGTTTTTGTGTGTGTTTTTGTGTGTGTTTGTTTTTGTGTGTGTGTTTGTTTTTGTGTGTGTGTGTTTTTGTTTTTGTGTGTGTATTTGTTTTTGTGTGTGTTTGTTTTTGTGTGTGTTTTTGTTTTTCTGTGTGTGTGTTTGTTTTTGTTTGTGTTTTTGTTTTTGTGTGTGCGTGTTTGTTTGTTTTTGTGTGTGTTTTTGTTTTTCTGTGTGTGTGTGTTTTGTTTTTGTGTGTGTTTTTGTTTTTGTGTGTGTGTTTGTTTTTGTGTTTGTTTTTGTTTTTTTGTGTGTGTGTGTGTTTGAGCTTTTGTTTTTGTGTGTGTTTTTGTTTTTCTGTGCGTGTGTGTTTTTGTTTTCGTGTGTGTTTTTGTTTTTGTGTGTGTGTGTTTGAGCTTTCGTTTTTGTGTGTGTTTTTGTTTTTCTGTGCGTGTGTGTTTTTGTTTTTGTGTGTGTTTTTGTTTTTCTGTGTGTGTGTTTTTTGTTTTTGTGTGTGTTTTTGTTTTTGTGCATTTGTTTTTGTTTTTGTGTGTGTTTATGTTTTTGTGGGTGTGTGTTTTTTTGTGTATGTTTTTGTATTTCTGTGAGTGTGTGTTTTTTGTTTTTGTGTGTGTTTTTGTTTTTGTGTGTGTGTGCTTGTTTTTGTGAGTGTGTGGTTTTGTTTTTGTGTGTGTGTTTGTGTTTTGTTTTTGTATGTGGTTTTGTTTTTGTGTGTGTGTTTGTGTTTTGTTTTTGTGTGTTTTTGTGTGTGTGTTTATGTTTTTGTGTGTGTTTTAGTTTTTGTGTGTGTGGTTTTGTTTTTGCGTGTGTTTGTTTTTGTGTGTGTGTTTGTTTTTGTGTGTGTTTTTGTTTTTCTGTGCGTGTGTTTTTTGTTTTTATGTGTGTGTCTTTTTGTGTGTGTGTGTGTTTTTTGTTTTTGTGTGTGTATTTGTTTTTGTGTGTGTGTTTGTTTTTGTGTGTGTTTTTGTTTTTGAGTGTGTGTGTGTGTTTTTGTTTTTGTGTGTGTGTTTTTGTTTTTGTGTGTGTTTTAGTTTTTGTGTGTTTTTTTGTTTTCGTGTGTGTTTTCGTTTTTCTGTGTGTGTGTGTTTTTGTTTTTGTGTGTGTTTTTCTTTTTGTGTGTGTGTTTGTGTTTTTGTTTTTGTGTGTGTTTTTGTGTTTGTTTTTGTTTTTTTGTGTGTCTGTGTTTTTGTTTTTGTGTGTGTCTGTTTGTTTTTGTGTGTGTGTTTGTTTTTGTGTTTGTTTTTGTTTTTTTGTGTGTGTGTGTGTTTGAGCTTTTGTTTTTGTGTGTGTGTTTGTTTTTGTGTGTGTTTTTGTTTTTATGTGTGTTTGTTTGAGCTTTTGTTTTTGTGTGTGTTTTTGTTTTTGTGGGTGTGTGTGCTTTTGTGGGTGTGTGTGTTTTTGTTTTTGTGTGTGTTTTTGTTTTTCTGTGTGTAAGTGTTTTTTGTTTTTGTGTGTGTGTGTTTTTGTGTGTGTGTGTGTTTTTTGTTTTTTGCGTGTGTTTTTGTTTTTGTTTATGTTTGTGTTTTTGTTTTTCTGTGTGTCTGTTTGTTTTTGTGTGTTTGTTTTTGTTTTTGTGTGTGATTTTGTTTTTGTGCGTATGTTTTTGTTTTTGTGTGTGTTTATGTTTTTGTGGGTGTGTGTGCTTTTGTGGGTGTGTGTGTTTTTGTTTTTGTGTGTGTTTTTGTTTTTCTGTGTGTAAGTGTTTTTTGTTTTTGTGTGTGTGTGTTTTTGTGTGTGTGTGTGTTTTTTGTTTTTTGCGTGTGTTTTTGTTTTTGTTTATGTTTGTGTTTTTGTTTTTCTGTGTGTCTGTTTGTTTTTGTGTGTTTGTTTTTGTTTTTGTGTGTGTTTTTTGTTTTTGTGTGTGTATTTGTTTTTGTGTGTGTTTTTGTGTGTGTTTGTTTTTGTGTGTGTGTTTGTTTTTGTGTGTGTGTGTTTTTGTTTTTGTGTGTGTATTTGTTTTTGTGTGTGTTTGTTTTTGTGTGTGTTTTTGTTTTTCTGTGTGTGTGTTTGTTTTTGTTTGTGTTTTTGTTTTTGTGTGTGCGTGTTTGTTTGTTTTTGTGTGTGTTTTTGTTTTTCTGTGTGTATTTGTTTTTGTGTGTGTTTTTGTGTGTGTTTGTTTTTGTGTGTGTGTTTGTTTTTGTGTGTGTGTGTTTTTGTTTTTGTGTGTGTATTTGTTTTTGTGTGTGTTTGTTTTTGTGTGTGTTTTTGTTTTTCTGTGTGTGTGTTTGTTTTTGTTTGTGTTTTTGTTTTTGTGTGTGCGTGTTTGTTTGTTTTTGTGTGTGTTTTTGTTTTTCTTTGTGTGTGTGTTTTGTTTTTGTGTATGTCTGTTTGTTTTTGTGTGTGTTTTTGTTTTTGTGCGTGTTTTTGGTTTTATGTGTGTGTGTTTTTGTTTTTGTGTGTGTGTTTGTTTTTGTGTTTGTTTTTGTTTTTTTGTGTGTGTTTGAGCTTTCGTTTTTGTGTGTGTTTTTGTTTTTGTGTGTGTTTATGTTTTTGTGGGTGTGTGTGCTTTTGTGGGTGTGTGTGTTTTTGTTTTTGTGTGTGTTTTTGTTTTTCTGTGTGTGTGTGTTTTTTGTTTTTGTGTGTGTTTTTGTTTTTGTGTGTGTTTTTGTTTTTGTGTGTTTTTGTTTTTCTGTGCGTGTGTGTTTTTGTTTTTGTGTGTGTTTTTGTTTTTGTGTGTTTGTGTTTTTGTTTTTGTGTGTGTTTTTGTTTTTGTGTGTGTGTTTGTTTTTGTGTTTGTTTTTGTTTTTGTGTGTGTGTGTTTGAGCTTTTGTTTTTGTGTGTGTTTTTGTTTTTCTGTGCGTGTGTGTTTTTGTTTTTGTGTGTGTTTTTGTTTTTGTGCATTTGTTTTTGTTTTTGTGTGTGTTTATGTTTTTGTGAGTGTATGTTTTTTTGTGTATGTTTTTGTTTTTCTGTGTGTGTGTGTTTTGTTTCTGTGTGTGTTTTTGTTTTTGTGTGTGTGTGTTTGTTTTTGTGCGTGTGTTTGTTTTTGTGAGTGTTTTTGTTTTGTGTGTGTGTTTGTTTTTGTGTGTGTGTTTGTTTTTGTGTGTGTTTGTGTTTTTGTGTGTATTTGTGTTTTTTCTTTTTGTGTGTGTGTGTTTGAGCTTTTGTTTTTGTGTGTGTTTTTGTTTTTCTGTGTGTGTGTTTTTGTTTTCGTGTGTGTTTTTGTTTTTTTGTGTGTGTGTTTGAGCTTTCGTTTTTGTGTGTGTTTTTGTTTTTCTGTGCGTGTGTGTTTTTGTTTTTGTGTGTGTTTTTGTTTTTCTGTGTGTGTGTTTTTTGTTTTTGTGTGTGTGTTTTTTTGTGTATGTTTTTGTTTTTCTGTGTGTGTGTGTTTTGTTTCTGTGTGTGTTTTTGTTTTTGTGTGTGTGTGTTTGTTTTTGTGCGTGTGTTTGTTTTTGTGTGTGTTTTTGTTTTGTGTGTGATTTTGTTTTTGTGCGTATGTTTTTGTTTTTGTGTGTGTTTATGTTTTTGTGGGTGTGTGTGCTTTTGTGGGTGTGTGTGTTTTTGTTTTTGTGTGTGTTTTTGTTTTTCTGTGTGTAAGTGTTTTTTGTTTTTGTGTGTGTGTGTTTTTGTGTGTGTGTGTGTTTTTTGTTTTTTGCGTGTGTTTTTGTTTTTGTTTATGTTTGTGTTTTTGTTTTTCTGTGTGTCTGTTTGTTTTTGTGTGTTTGTTTTTGTTTTTGTGTGTGTTTTTTGTTTTTGTGTGTGTATTTGTTTTTGTGTGTGTTTTTGTGTGTGTTTGTTTTTGTGTGTGTGTTTGTTTTTGTGTGTGTGTGTTTTTGTTTTTGTGTGTGTATTTGTTTTTGTGTGTGTTTGTTTTTGTGTGTGTTTTTGTTTTTCTGTGTGTGTGTGTTTTGTTTTTGTGTGTGTTTTTGTTTTTGTGTGTGTGTTTGTTTTTGTGTTTGTTTTTGTTTTTTTGTGTGTGTGTGTGTTTGAGCTTTTGTTTTTGTGTGTGTTTTTGTTTTTCTGTGCGTGTGTGTTTTTGTTTTCGTGTGTGTTTTTGTTTTTGTGTGTGTGTGTTTGAGCTTTCGTTTTTGTGTGTGTTTTTGTTTTTCTGTGCGTGTGTGTTTTTGTTTTTGTGTGTGTTTTTGTTTTTCTGTGTGTGTGTTTTTTGTTTTTGTGTGTGTTTTTGTTTTTGTGCATTTGTTTTTGTTTTTGTGTGTGTTTATGTTTTTGTGGGTGTGTGTTTTTTTGTGTATGTTTTTGTATTTCTGTGAGTGTGTGTTTTTTGTTTTTGTGTGTGTTTTTGTTTTTGTGTGTGTGTGCTTGTTTTTGTGTGTGTGTGGTTTTGTTTTTGTGTGTGTGTTTGTGTTTTGTTTTTGTATGTGGTTTTGTTTTTGTGTGTGTGTTTGTGTTTTGTTTTTGTGTGTTTTTGTGTGTGTGTTTATGTTTTTGTGTGTGTGTCTTTTTGTGTGTGTGTGTGTTTTTTGTTTTTGTGTGTGTTTTTGTTTTTGTGTGTGTGTTTTTGTTTTTGTGTGTGTTTTAGTTTTTGTGTGTTTTTTTGTTTTCGTGTGTGTTTTCGTTTTTCTGTGTGTGTGTGTTTTTGTTTTTGTGTGTGTTTTTCTTTTTGTGTGTGTGTTTGTGTTTTTGTTTTTGTGTGTGTTTTTGTGTTTGTTTTTGTTTTTTTGTGTGTCTGTGTTTTTGTTTTTGTGTGTGTCTGTTTGTTTTTGTGTGTGTGTTTGTTTTTGTGTTTGTTTTTGTTTTTTTGTGTGTGTGTGTGTTTGAGCTTTTGTTTTTGTGTGTGTTTTTGTTTTTCTGTGCGTGTGTGTTTTTGTTTTTGTGTGTGTTTTGTTTTTGTGTGTGTCTGTTTGTTTTTGTGTGTGTGTTTGTTTTTGTGTTTGTTTTTGTTTTTTTGTGTGTGTGTGTGTTTGAGCTTTTGTTTTTGTGTGTGTGTTTGTTTTTGTGTGTGTTTTTGTTTTTATGTGTGTTTGTTTGAGATTTTGTTTTTGTGTGTGTTTTTGTTTTTGTGGGTGTGTGTGCTTTTGTGGGTGTGTGTGTTTTTGTTTTTGTGTGTGTTTTTGTTTTTCTGTGTGTAAGTGTTTTTTGTTTTTGTGTGTGTGTGTTTTTGTGTGTGTGTGTGTTTTTTGTTTTTTGCGTGTGTTTTTGTTTTTGTTTATGTTTGTGTTTTTGTTTTTCTGTGTGTCTGTTTGTTTTTGTGTGTTTGTTTTTGTTTTTGTGTGTGATTTTGTTTTTGTGCGTATGTTTTTGTTTTTGTGTGTGTTTATGTTTTTGTGGGTGTGTGTGCTTTTGTGGGTGTGTGTGTTTTTGTTTTTGTGTGTGTTTTTGTTTTTCTGTGTGTAAGTGTTTTTTGTTTTTGTGTGTGTGTGTTTTTGTGTGTGTGTGTGTTTTTTGTTTTTTGCGTGTGTTTTTGTTTTTGTTTATGTTTGTGTTTTTGTTTTTCTGTGTGTCTGTTTGTTTTTGTGTGTTTGTTTTTGTTTTTGTGTGTGTTTTTTGTTTTTGTGTGTGTATTTGTTTTTGTGTGTGTTTTTGTGTGTGTTTGTTTTTGTGTGTGTGTTTGTTTTTGTGTGTGTGTGTTTTTGTTTTTGTGTGTGTATTTGTTTTTGTGTGTGTTTGTTTTTGTGTGTGTTTTTGTTTTTCTGTGTGTGTGTTTGTTTTTGTTTGTGTTTTTGTTTTTGTGTGTGCGTGTTTGTTTGTTTTTGTGTGTGTTTTTGTTTTTCTGTGTGTATTTGTTTTTGTGTGTGTTTTTGTGTGTGTTTGTTTTTGTGTGTGTGTTTGTTTTTGTGTGTGTGTGTTTTTGTTTTTGTGTGTGTATTTGTTTTTGTGTGTGTTTGTTTTTGTGTGTGTTTTTGTTTTTCTGTGTGTGTGTTTGTTTTTGTTTGTGTTTTTGTTTTTGTGTGTGCGTGTTTGTTTGTTTTTGTGTGTGTTTTTGTTTTTCTTTGTGTGTGTGTTTTGTTTTTGTGTATGTCTGTTTGTTTTTGTGTGTGTTTTTGTTTTTGTGCGTGTTTTTGTTTTTCTGTGTGTGTGTTTTTGTTTTTGTGTGTGTGTTTGTTTTTGTGTTTGTTTTTGTTTTTTTGTGTGTGTTTGAGCTTTCGTTTTTGTGTGTGTTTTTGTTTTTGTGTGTGTTTATGTTTTTGTGGGTGTGTGTGCTTTTGTGGGTGTGTGTGTTTTTGTTTTTGTGTGTGTTTTTGTTTTTCTGTGTGTGTGTGTTTTTTGTTTTTGTGTGTGTGTGTTTTTGTGTGTGTGTGCGTTTTTTGTTTTTTGCGTGTGTTTTTGTTTTTGTTTTTGTTTGTGTTTTTGTTTTTCTGTGTGTCTGTTTGTTTTTGTGTGTTTGTTTTTGTTTTTGTGTGTGTGTTTTGTTTTTGTGTGTGTATTTGTTTTTGTGTGTGTTTGTTTTTGTGTGTGTGTTTGTTTTTGTGTGTGTGTGTTTTTGTTTTTGTGTGTGTATTTGTTTTTGTGTGTGTTTGTTTTTGTGTGTGTTTTTGTTTTTCTGTGTGTGTGTTTGTTTCTGTTTGTGTTTTTGTTTTTGTGTGTGCGTGTTTGTTTGTTTTTGTGTGTGTTTTTGTTTTTCTGTGTGTATTTGTTTTTGTGTGTGTTTTTGTGTGTGTTTGTTTATGTGTGTGTGTTTGTTTTTGTGTGTGTGTGTTTTTGTTTTTGTGTGTGTATTTGTTTTTGTGTGTGTTTGTTTTTGTGTATGTTTTTGTTTTTCTGTGTGTGTGTTTGTTTTTGTTTGTGTTTTTGTTTTTGTGTCTGCGTGTTTGTTTGTTTTTGTGTGTGTTTTTGTGTTTGTTTTTGTTTTTCTGTGTGTGTGTGTTTTTGTTTTTGTGTGTGTTTTTGTTTTTGTGTGTTTGTGTTTTTGTTTTTGTGTGTGTTTTTGTTTTTGTGTGTGTTTTTGTTTTTGTGTGTGTTTTTGTTTTTCTGTGCGTGTGTGTTTTTGTTTTTGTGTGTGTTTTTGTTTTTGTGTGTTTGTGTTTTTGTTTTTGTGTGTGTTTTTGTTTTTGTGTGTGTGTTTGTTTTTGTGTTTGTTTTTGTTTTTTTGTGTGTGTGTGTGTTTGAGCTTTTGTTTTTGTGTGTGTTTTTGTTTTTCTGTGCGTGTGTGTTTTTGTTTTTGTGCATTTGTTTTTGTGTGTGTATTTGTTTTTGTGTGTGTTTTTGTTTTTCTGTGCGTGTGTGTTTTTGTTTTTGTGTGTGTTTTTGTTTTTCTGTGTGTGTGTTTTTTGTTTTTGTGTGTGTGTGTTTTTTTGTGTATGTTTTTGTTTTTCTGTGTGTGTGTGTTTTGTTTCTGTGTTTGTTTTTGTTTTTGTGTGTGTGTGTTTGTTTTTGTGCGTGTGTTTGTTTTTGTGTGTGTTTTTGTTTTGTGTGTGATTTTGTTTTTGTGCGTATGTTTTTGTTTTTGTGTGTGTTTATGTTTTTGTGGGTGTGTGTGCTTTTGTGGGTGTGTGTGTTTTTGTTTTTGTGTGTATTTTTGTTTTTCTGTGTGTAAGTGTTTTTTGTTTTTGTGTGTGTGTTTTTGTGTGTGTGTGTGTTTTTTGTTTTTTGCGTGTGTTTTTGTTTTTGTTTATGTTTGTGTTTTTGTTTTTCTGTGTGTCTGTTTGTTTTTGTGTGTTTGTTTTTGTTTTTGTGTGTGTTTTTTGTTTTTGTGTGTGTATTTGTTTTTGTGTGTGTTTTTGTGTGTGTTTGTTTTTGTGTGTGTGTTTGTTTTTGTGTGTGTGTGTTTTTGTTTTTGTGTGTGTATTTGTTTTTGTGTGTGTTTGTTTTTGTGTGTGTTTTTGTTTTTCTGTGTGTGTGTTTGTTTTTGTTTGTGTTTTTGTTTTTGTGTGTGCGTGTTTGTTTGTTTTTGTGTGTGTTTTTGTTTTTCTGTGTGTGTGTGTTTTGTTTTTGTGTGTGTTTTTGTTTTTGTGTGTGTGTTTGTTTTTGTGTTTGTTTTTGTTTTTTGTGTGTGTGTGTGTTTGAGCTTTTGTTTTTGTGTGTGTTTTTGTTTTTCTGTGCGTGTGTGTTTTTGTTTTCGTGTGTGTTTTAGTTTTTGTGTGTGTGTGTTTGAGCTTTCGTTTTTGTGTGTGTTTTTGTTTTTCTGTGCGTGTGTGTTTTTGTTTTTGTGTGTGTTTTTGTTTTTCTGTGTGTGTGTTTTTTGTTTTTGTGTGTGTTTTTGTTTTTGTGCATTTGTTTTTGTTTTTGTGTGTGTTTATGTTTTTGTGGGTGTGTGTTTTTTTGTGTATGTTTTTGTATTTCTGTGTGTGTGTGTTTTTTGTTTTTGTGTGTGTTTTTGTTTTTGTGTGTGTGTGTTTGTTTTTGTGTGTGTGTGGTTTTGTTTTTGTGTGTGTGTTTGTGTTTTGTTTTTGTATGTGGTTTTGTTTTTGTGTGTGTGTTTGTGTTTTGTTTTTGTGTGTTTTTGTGTGTGTGTTTATGTTTTTGTGGGTGTGTGTTTGTTTTTGTGTGTTTGTTTTTGTTGTTGTGTGTGTTTTAGTTTTTGTGTGTGTGGTTTTGTTTTTGTGTGTGTTTGTTTTTGTGTGTGTGTGTTTGTTTTTGTGTGTGTTTTTGTTTTTCTGTGCGTGTGTTTTTTGTTTTTATGTGTGTGTCTTTTTGTGTGTGTGTGTGTTTTTTGTTTTTGTGTGTGTATTTGTTTTTGTGTGTGTGTTTGTTTTTGTGTGTGTTTTTGTTTTTGAGTGTGTGTGTGTGTTTTTGTTTTTGTGTGTGTGTTTTTGTTTTTGTGTGTGTTTTAGTTTTTGTGTGTTTTTTTGTTTTCGTGTGTGTTTTCGTTTTTCTGTGTGTGTGTGTTTTTGTTTTTGTGTGTGTTTTTCTTTTTGTGTGTGTGTTTGTGTTTTTGTTTTTGTGTGTGTTTTTGTGTTTGTTTTTGTTTTTTTGTGTGTGTGTGTTTTTGTTTTTGTGTGTGTCTGTTTGTTTTTGTGTGTGTGTTTGTTTTTGTGTTTGTTTTTGTTTTTTTGTGTGTGTGTGTGTTTGAGCTTTTGTTTTTGTGTGTGTTTTTGTTTTTCTGTGCGTGTGTGTTTTTGTTTTTGTGTGTGTTTTTGTTTTTGTGTGTGTGTGTTTGTTTTTGTGTGTGTGTCTTTTTGTGTGTGTGTGTGTTTTTTGTTTTTGTGTGTGTATTTGTTTTTGTGTGTGTGTTTGTTTTTGTGTGTGTTTTTGTTTTTATGTGTGTTTGTTTGAGCTTTTGTTTTTGTGTGTGTTTTTGTTTTTCTGTGCGTGTGTTTTTGTTTTTGTTTGTGTTTTTGTTTTTATGTGTGTTTGTTTGAGCTTTTGTTTTTGTGTGTGTTTTTGTTTTTCTGTGTGTTTTTTGTTTTTGTGTGTGTTTTTGTGTGTGTGTGTTTGTTTTTATGTGTGTGTGTTTTTGTTTTTGTGTGTTTTTGTTTTTGTGTGTGTGTTTTTATTTTTGTGTGTGTTTTTGTTTTTGAGTGTGTGTGTGTTTTTGTTTGTGTGTGTGTGTTTGTTTTTGTGTTTGTTTTTGTTTTTTTGTGTGTGTGTGTGTTTGAGCTTTTGTTTTTGTGTGTGTTTTTGTTTTTCTGTGCGTGTGTGTTTTTGTTTTTGTGTGTGTTTTTGTTTTTGAGTGTGTGTGTGTGTTTTTGTGTTTGTGTGTGTGTGTTTGTTTTTGTGTGTGTGTCTTTTTGTGTGTGTGTGTGTTTTTGTTCTTCTGTGTGTGTGTATTTGATTTTGTGTGTGTGTTTGTTTTTGTGTGTGTTTTTGTTTTTATGTGTGTTTGTTTGAGCTTTTGTTTTTGTGTGTGTTTTTGTTTTTCTGTGTGTGTTTTTTGTTTTTGTGTGTGTTTTTGTGTGTGTGTGTTTGTTTTTATGTGTGTGTGTTTTTGTTTTTGTGTGTTTTTGTTTTTGTGTGTGTGTTTGTGTTTTTGTTTTTGTGTGTGTTTTTGTTTTTGTGTGTGTGTTTGTTTTTGTTTTTTTGTGTGTGTGTGTGTTTGAGCTTTTGTTTTTGTGTGTGTTTTTGTTTTTCTGTGCGTGTGTGTTTTTGTTTTTGTGTGTGTTTTTGTTTTTCTGTGCGTGTGTTTTTTGTTTTTATGTGTGTGTCTTTTTGTGTGTGTGTGTGTTTTTTGTTTTTGTGTGTGTATTTGTTTTTGTGTGTGTGTTTGTTTTTGTGTGTGTTTTTGTTTTTGAGTGTGTGTGTGTGTTTTTGTTTTTGTGTGTGTGTTTTTGTTTTTGTGTGTGTTTTAGTTTTTGTGTGTTTTTTTGTTTTCGTGTGTGTTTTCGTTTTTCTGTGTGTGTGTGTTTTTGTTTTTGTGTGTGTTTTTCTTTTTGTGTGTGTGTTTGTGTTTTTGTTTTTGTGTGTGTTTTTGTGTTTGTTTTTGTTTTTTTGTGTGTGTGTGTTTTTGTTTTTGTGTGTGTCTGTTTGTTTTTGTGTGTGTGTTTGTTTTTGTGTTTGTTTTTGTTTTTTTGTGTGTGTGTGTGTTTGAGCTTTTGTTTTTGTGTGTGTTTTTGTTTTTCTGTGCGTGTGTGTTTTTGTTTTTGTGTGTGTTTTTGTTTTTGTGTGTGTGTGTTTGTTTTTGTGTGTGTGTCTTTTTGTGTGTGTGTGTGTTTTTTGTTTTTGTGTGTGTATTTGTTTTTGTGTGTGTGTTTGTTTTTGTGTGTGTTTTTGTTTTTATGTGTGTTTGTTTGAGCTTTTGTTTTTGTGTGTGTTTTTGTTTTTCTGTGCGTGTGTTTTTGTTTTTGTTTGTGTTTTTGTTTTTATGTGTGTTTGTTTGAGCTTTTGTTTTTGTGTGTGTTTTTGTTTTTCTGTGTGTTTTTTGTTTTTGTGTGTGTTTTTGTGTGTGTGTGTTTGTTTTTATGTGTGTGTGTTTTTGTTTTTGTGTGTTTTTGTTTTTGTGTGTGTGTTTTTATTTTTGTGTGTGTTTTTGTTTTTGAGTGTGTGTGTGTTTTTGTTTGTGTGTGTGTGTTTGTTTTTGTGTTTGTTTTTGTTTTTTTGTGTGTGTGTGTGTTTGAGCTTTTGTTTTTGTGTGTGTTTTTGTTTTTCTGTGCGTGTGTGTTTTTGTTTTTGTGTGTGTTTTTGTTTTTGAGTGTGTGTGTGTGTTTTTGTGTTTGTGTGTGTGTGTTTGTTTTTGTGTGTGTGTCTTTTTGTGTGTGTGTGTGTTTTTGTTCTTCTGTGTGTGTGTATTTGATTTTGTGTGTGTGTTTGTTTTTGTGTGTGTTTTTGTTTTTATGTGTGTTTGTTTGAGCTTTTGTTTTTGTGTGTGTTTTTGTTTTTCTGTGTGTGTTTTTTGTTTTTGTGTGTGTTTTTGTGTGTGTGTGTTTGTTTTTATGTGTGTGTGTTTTTGTTTTTGTGTGTTTTTGTTTTTGTGTGTGTGTTTGTGCTTTTGTTTTTGTGTGTGTTTTTGTTTTTGTGTGTGTTTGTTTTTGTTTTTTTGTGTGTGTGTGTGTTTGAGCTTTTGTTTTTGTGTGTGTTTTTGTTTTTCTGTGCGTGTGTGTTTTTGTTTTTGTGTGTGTTTTTGTTTTTGTGTGTGTGTTTGTTTTTATATGTGTGTTTTTGTGTGTGTTTGTGTTTTTTCTTTTTGTGTGTGTGTGTGTTTGAGCTTTTGTTTTTGTGTGTGTTTTTGTTTTTCTGTGTGTGTGTTTTTGTTTTTGTGTGTGTGTTTGAGCTTTTGTTTTTGTGTGTGTTTTTTGTTTTTTGCGTGTGTTTTTGTTTTGTGTGTGTGTTTGTTTTTGTGTGTGTGTGTGTTTTTGTTTTTGTGTGTGTTTTTGTTTTTCTGTGAGTGTGTTTTTTGTTTCTGTGTGTGTTTTTGTTTTTGAGTGTGTGTGTGTGTTTTTGTTTTTGTGTGTGTGTTTTTGTTTTTGTGTGTGTTTTAGTTTTTGTGTGTTTTTTTGTTTTCGTGTGTGTTTTCGTTTTTCTGTGTGTGTGTTTGTGTTTTTGTTTTTGTGTGTGTTTTTGTGTTTGTTTTTGTTTTTTTGTGTGTGTGTGTTTTTGTTTTTGTGTGTGTTTTTGTTTTTGAGTGTGTGTGTGTGTTTTTGTTTTTGTGTGTGTGTTTTTGCTTTTGTGTGTGTTTTAGTTTTTGTGTGTTTTTTTGTTTTCGTGTGTGTTTTCGTTTTTCTGTGTGTGTGTTTGTGTTTTTGTTTTTGTGTGTGTTTTTGTGTTTGTTTTTGTTTTTCTGTGTGTGTGTGTTTTTGTTTTTGTGTGTGTTTTTGTTTTTGTGTGTGTTTTTGTTTTTGTGCGTGTTTTTGTTTTTCTGTGCGTGTGTGTTTTTGTTTTTGTGTGTGTTTTTGTTTTTGTGTGTGTGTTTGTTTTTGTGTTTGTTTTTGTTTTTTTGTGTGTGTGTGTTTGAGCTTTTGTTTTTGTGTGTGTTTTTGTTTTTCTGTGCGTGTGTGTTTTTGTTTTTGTGTGTGTTTTTGTTTTTGTGCATTTGTTTTTGTTTTTGTGTGTGTTTATGTTTTTGTGGGTGTATGTTTTTTTGTGTATGTTTTTGTTTTTCTGTGTGTGTGTGTTTTGTTTCTGTGTGTGTTTTTGTTTTTGTGTGTGTGTGTTTGTTTTTGTGCGTGTGTTTGTTTTTGTGTGTGTTTTTGTTTTGTGTGTGTGTTTGTTTTTGTGTGTGTGTTTTTGTGTGTGTTTGTGTTTTTTCATTTTGTGTGTGTATTTGTTTTTGTGTGTGTGTTTTTTTTTCTGTGTGTGTGTTTTTCTTTTTGTGTGTTTTTGTTTTTGTGTGTGTGTTTTTTGTTTTTGTGTGTGTATTTGTTTTTGTGTGTGTTTTTGTTTGTGTGTGTGTGTTTGAGCTTTTGTTTTTGTGTGTGTTTTTGTTTTTCTGTGCGTGTGTGTTTTTGTTTTTGTGTGTGTTTTTGTTTTTCTGTGTGTGTGTTTTTTTGTTTTTGTGTGTCTTTTTGTTTTTGTGTGTGTTTTTGTTTTTGTGCGTATGTTTTTGTTTTTGTGTGTGTTTATGTTTTTGTGGGTGTGTGTGCTTTTGTGGGTGTGTGTGTTTTTGTTTTTGTGTGTGTTTTTGTTTTTCTGTGTGTGCGTGTTTTTTGTTTTTGTGTGTGTGTGTTTTTGTCTGTGTGTGTGTTTTTTGTTTTTTGCGTGTGTCTGTTTGTTTTTGTGTGTTTGTTTTTGTTTTTGTGTGTGTTTTTTGTTTTTGTGTGTGTATTTGTTTTTGTGTGTGTTTTTGTGTGTGTTTGTTTTTGTGTGTGTGTTTGTTTTTGTGTGTGTGTGTTTTTGTTTTTGTGTGTGTATTTGTTTTTGTGTGTGTTTGTTTTTGTGTGTGTTTTTGTTTTTCTGTGTGTGTGTTTGTTTTTGTTTGTGTTTTTGTTTTTGTGTGTGCGTGTTTGTTTGTTTTTGTGTGTGTTTTTGTTTTTCTGTGTGTGTGTGTTTTGTTTTTGTGTGTGTTTTTGTTTTTGTGTGTGTGTTTGTTTTTGTGTTTGTTTTTGTTTTTTTGTGTGTGTGTGTGTTTGAGCTTTTGTTTTTGTGTGTGTTTTTGTTTTTGTGTGTGTGTGTTTGAGCTTTCGTTTTTGTGTGTGTTTTTGTTTTTCTGTGCGTGTGTGTTTTTGTTTTTGTGTGTGTTTTTGTTTTTCTTTGTGTGTGTTTTTTGTTTTTGTGTGTGTTTTTGTTTTTGTGCATTTGTTTTTGTTTTTGTGTGTGTTTATGTTTTTGTGGGTGTGTGTTTTTTTGTGTATGTTTTTGTATTTCTGTGTGTGTGTGTTTTTTGTTTTTGTGTGTGTTTTTGTTTTTGTGTGTGTGTGTTTGTTTTTGTGTGTGTGTGGTTTTGTTTTTGTGTGTGTGTTTGTGTTTTGTTTTTGTATGTGGTTTTGTTTTTGTGTGTGTGTTTGTGTTTTTGTGGGTGTGTGTTTGTTTTTGTGTGTGTTTGTTTTTGTTGTTGTGTGTGTTTTAGTTTTTGTGTGTGTGGTTTTGTTTTTGCGTGTGTTTTTGTTTTTGTTTTTGTGTGTGTTTTTGTTTTTGTGTGTGTTTGTTTTTGTGTGTGTGTGTTTGTTTTTGTGTGTGTTTTTGTTTTTCTGTGCGTGTGTGTTTTTTGTTTTTGTGTGTGTGTCTTTTTGTGTGTGTGTGTGTCTTTTTGTGTGTGTGTGTGTATTTGTTTTTGTGTGTGTATTTGTTTTTGTGTGTGTGTTTGTTTTTGTGTGTGTTTTTGTTTTTGTGTTTGTTTGTTTGAGCTTTTGTTTTTGTGTGTGTTTTTGTTTTTCTGTGCGTGTGTTTTTGTTTGTGTTTTTGTTTTTCTGTGTGTGTGTTTTTTGTTTTTGTGTGTGTGTGTTTGTTTGTGTGTGTGTGTGGTTTTGTTTTTGTGTGTGTTTTAGTTTTTGTGTGTTTTTTTGTTTTCGTGTGTGTTTTCGTTTTTCTGTGTGTGTGTGTGTTTGTTTTTGTGTGTGTTTTTCTTTTTGTGTGTGTGTTTGTGTTTTTGTTTTTGTGTGTGTTTTTGTGTTTGTTTTTGTTTTTTTGTGTGTGTGTGTTTTTGTTTTTGTGTGTGTTTTTGTTTTTCTGTGTGTGTGTTTTTTGTTTTTGTGTTTCTTTTTGTTTTTGTGTGTGTTTTTGTTTTTGTGCGTATGTTTTTGTTTTGTGTGTGTTTATGTTTTTTTGGGTGTGTGTGCTTTTGTGGGTGTGTGTGTTTTTGTTTTTGTGTGTGTTTTTGTTTTTCTGTGTGTGTGTGTTTTTTGTTTTTGTGTGTGTGTGTTTTTGTGTGTGTGTGTTTTTTGTTTTTTGCGTGTGTTTTTGTTTTTGTTTTTGTTTGTGTGTTTGTTTTTGTGTGTGTGTGTTTTTGTTTTTGTGCGTGTTTTTGTTTTTCTGTGTGTGTGTTTGTTTTTGTTTGTGTTTTTGTTTTTGTGTGTGCGTGTTTGTTTGTTTTTGTGTGTGTTTTTGTTTTTCTGTGTGTGTGTGTTTTGTTTTTGTGTATGTCTGTTTGTTTTTGTGTGTGTTTTTGTTTTTGTGCGTGTTTTTGTTTTTCTGTGTGTGTGTGTTTTTTTTTTGTGTGTCTTTTTGTGTGTGTTTGTGTTTTTGTTTTTGTGTGTGTTTTTGTTTTTGTGTGTGTGTTTGTTTTTGTGTTTGTTTTTGTTTTTGTGTGTGTTTTTGTTTTTCTGTGCGTGTGTGTTTTTATTTTTGTGTGTGTTTTTGTTTTTGTGTGTGTGTTTGTTTTTGTGTGTGTGTGTTTTTGTGTGTGTTTGTGTTTTTTCTTTTTGTGTGTGTGTGTGTTTGAGCTTTTGTTTTTGTGTGTGTTTTTGTTTTTCTGTGCGTGTGTGTTTTTGTTTTTCTGTGTGTTTTTGTTTTTCTGTGTGTGTGTTTTTTGTTTTTGTGTGTGTTTTTGTTTTTGTGCATTTGTTTTTGTTTTTGTGTGTGTTTATGTTTTTGTGGGTGTGTGTTTTTTTGTGTATGTTTTTGTATTTCTGTGTGTGTGTGTTTTTTGTTTTTGTGTGTGTTTTTGTTTTTGTGTGTGTGTGTTTGTTTTTGTGTGTGTGTGGTTTTGTTTTTGTGTGTGTGTTTGTGGGTGTGTGTTTGTTTTTGTGTGTGTTTGTTTTTGTTGTTGTGTGTGTTTTAGTTTTTGTGTGTGTGGTTTTGTTTTTGCGTGTGTTTTTGTTTTTGTGTGTGTTTTTGTTTTTGTGCGTGTCTGTTTTTTGTTTTTGTGTGTGTCTTTTTGAGTGTGTGTGTGTTTTTTGTTTTTGTGTGTGTATTTGTTTTTGTGTGTGTGTTTGTTTTTGTGTGTGTTTTTGTTTTTGTGTTTGTTTGTTTGAGCTTTTGTTTTTGTGTGTGTTTTTGTTTTTCTGTGCGTGTGTTTTTGTTTTTGTTTGTGTTTTTGTTTTTCTGTGTGTGTGTTTTTTGTTTTTGTGTGTGTGTTTTTGTTTTTGTGTGTGTTTTAGTTTTTGTGTGTTTTTTTGTTTTCGTGTGTGTTTTCGTTTTTCTGTGTTTGTGTGTGTTTTTGTTTTTGTGTGTGTTTTTCTTTTTGTGTGTGTGTTTGTGTTTTTGTTTTTGTGTGTGCGTGTTTGTTTGTTTTTGTGTGTGTTTTTGTTTTTCTGTGTGTGTGTGTTTTGTTTTTGTGTATGTCTGTTTGTTTTTGTGTGTGTTTTTGTTTTTGTGCGTGTTTTTGTTTTTCTGTGTGTGTGTGTTTTTTTTTGTGTGTGTCTTTTTGTGTGTGTTTGTGTTTTTGTTTTTGTGTGTGTTTTTGTTTTTGTGTGTGTGTTTGTTTTTGTGTTTGTTTTTGTTTTTGTGTGTGTTTTTGTTTTTCTGTGCGTGTGTGTTTTTATTTTTGTGTGTGTTTTTGTTTTTGTGTGTGTGTTTGTTTTTGTGTGTGTGTGTTTTTGTGTGTGTTTGTGTTTTTTCTTTTTGTGTGTGTGTGTGTTTGAGCTTTTGTTTTTGTGTGTGTTTTTGTTTTTCTGTGCGTGTGTGTTTTTGTGTGTGTTTTTGTTTTTCTGTGTGTGTGTTTTTTGTTTTTGTGTGTGTTTTTGTTTTTGTGCATTTGTTTTTGTTTTTGTGTGTGTTTATGTTTTTGTGGGTGTGTGTTTTTTTGTGTATGTTTTTGTATTTCTGTGTGTGTGTGTTTGTTGTTTTTGTGTGTGTTTTTGTTTTTGTGTGTGTGTGTTTGTTTTTGTGTGTGTGTGGTTTTGTTTTTGTGTGTGTGTTTGTGGGTGTGTGTTTGTTTTTGTGTGTGTTTGTTTTTGTTGTTGTGTGTGTTTTAGTTTTTGTGTGTGTGGTTTTGTTTTTGCGTGTGTTTTTGTTTTTGTGTGTGTTTTTGTTTTTGTGCGTGTCTGTTTTTTGTTTTTGTGTGTGTGTCTTTTTGTGTGTGTGTGTGTTTTTTGTTTTTGTGTGTGTATTTGTTTTTGTGTGTGTGTTTGTTTTTGTGTGTGTTTGTTTGAGCTTTTGTTTTTGTGTGTGTTTTTGTTTTTCTGTGCGTGTGTTTTTGTTTTTGTTTGTGTTTTTGTTTTTCTGTGTGTGTGTTTTTTGTTTTTGTGTGTGTGTTTTTGTTTTTGTGTGTGTTTTAGTTTTTGTGTGTTTTTTTGTTTTCGTGTGTGTTTTCGTTTTTCTGTGTGTGTGTGTGTTTTTGTTTTTGTGTGTGTTTTTCTTTTTGTGTGTGTGTTTGTGTTTTTGTTTTTGTGTGTGTTTTTGTGTTTGTTTTTGTTTTTTTGTGTGTGTGTGTTTTTGTTTTTGTGTGTGTTTTTGCTTTTCTGTGTGTGTGTTTTTTGTTTTTGTGTATGTCTGTTTGTTTTTGTGTGTGTGTTTGTTTTTGTGTTTGTTTTTGTTTTTTTTGTGTGTGTGTGTGTTTGAGCTTTTGTTTTTGTGTGTGTTTTTGTGTTTCTGTGCGTGTGTGTTTTTGTTTTTGTGTGTGTTTTTGTTTTTGTGTGTGTGTGTTTGTTTTTGTGTGTGTGTCTTTTTGTGTGTGTGTGTGTTTTTTGTTTTTGTGTGTGTATTTGTTTTTGTGTGTGTGTTTGTTTTTGTGTGTGTTTTTGTGTTTGTTTTTGTTTTTTTGTGTGTGTGTGTTTTTGTTTTTGTGTGTGTTTTTGTTTTTGAGTGTGTGTTTGTGTTTTTGTTTTTGTGTGTGTGTTTTTGCTTTTGTTTTTGTTTTTCTGTGTGTGTGTGTTTTTGCTTTTGTGTGTGTTTTTGTTTTTGTGTGTGTTTTTGTTTTTGTGCGTGTTTTTGTTTTTCTGTGCGTGTGTGTTTTTGTTTTTGTGTGTGTTTTTGTTTTTGTGTGTGTGTTTGTGTTTTTGTTTTTGTTTGTGTTTTTGTTTTTGTGTGTGTGTGTGTTTTTGCTTTTGTTTTTGTTTTTCTGTGTGTGTGTGTTTTTGCTTTTGTGTGTGTTTTTGTTTTTGTGTGTGTTTTTGTTTTTGTGCGTGTTTTTGTTTTTCTGTGCGTGTGTGTTTTTGTTTTTGTGTGTGTTTTTGTTTTTGTGTGTGTGTTTGTGTTTTTGTTTTTGTTTGTGTTTTTGTTTTTGTGTGTGTGTTTGTTTTTGTGTTTGTTTTTGTTTTTTTGTGTGTGTGTGTGTTTGAGCTTTTGTTTTTGTGTGTGTATTTGTTTTTGTGTGTGTTTGTTTTTGTGAATGTTTTTGTTGTTCTGTGTGTGTGTTTGTTTTTGTTTGTGTTTTTGTTTTTGTGTGTGCGTGTTTGTTTGTTTTTGTGTGTGTTTTTGTTTTTCTTTGTGTGTGTGTTTTGTTTTTGTGTATGTCTGTTTGTTTTTGTGCGTGTTTTTGTTTTTCTGTGTGTGTGTGTGTTTGAGCTTTTGTTTTTGTGTGTGTTTTTGTTCTTCTGTGTGTGTGTTTTTGTTTTCGTGTGTGTTTTTGTTTTTGTGTGTGTGTGTTTGAGCTTTCGTTTTTGTGTGTGTTTTTGTTTTTCTGTGCGTGTGTGTTTTTGTTTTTGTGTGTGTTTTTGTTTTTGTGTGTGTGTTTGTTTTTGTGTGTGTGTTTTTGTGTGTGTTTGTGTTTTTTCTTTTTGTGTGTGTGTGTGTTTGAGCTTTTGTTTTTGTGTGTGTTTTTGTTTTTCTGTGCGTGTGTGTTTTTGTTTTTCTGTGTGTGTGTTTTTTGTTTTTGTGTGTGTTTTTGTTTTTGTGCATTTGTTTTTGTTTTTGTGTGTGTTTATGTTTTTGTGGGTGTGTGTTTTTTTGTGTATGTTTTTGTATTTCTGTGTGTGTGTGTTTTTTGTTTTTGTGTGTGTTTTTGTTTTTGTGTGTGTGTGTTTGTTTTTGTGTGTGTGTGGTTTTGTTTTTGTGTGTGTGTTTGTGTTTTATTTTTGTATGTGTTTTTGTTTTTGTGTGTGTGTTTGTGTTTTGTTTTTGTGTGTTTTTGTGTGTGTGTTTATGTTTTTGTGGGTGTGTGTTTGTTTTAGTGTGTGTTTGTTTTTGTTGTTGTGTGTGTTTTAGTTTGTGTGTGTGTGGTTTTGTTTTTGCGTGTGTTTTTGTTTTTGTTTTTGTGTGTGTTTTTGTTTTTGTGTGTGTTTGTTTTTGTGTGTGTGTGTTTGTTTTTGTGTGTGTTTTTGTTTTTCTGTGCGTGTGTGTTTTTTATTTTTGTGTGTGTGTCTTTTTGTGTGTGTGTGTTTTTTGTTTTTGTGTGTGTATTTGTTTTTGTGTGTGTGTTTGTTTTTGTGTGTGTTTTTGTTTTTGTGTTTGTGTGTGTTTTTGTGTTTGTTTTTGTTTTTTTGTGTGTGTGTGTTTTTGCTTTTGTGTGTGTTTTAGTTTTTGTGTGTTTTTTTGTTTTCGTGTGTGTTTTCGTTTTTCTGTGTGTGTGTTTGTGTTTTTGTTTTTGTGTGTGTTTTTGTGTTTGTTTTTGTTTTTCTTGTGTGTGTGTTTTGTTTTTGTGTATGTCTGTTTGTTTTTGTGTGTGTTTTTGTGCGTGTTTTTGTTTTTCTGTGTGTGTGTGTTTTTGTTTTTGTGTGTGTTTTTGTTTTTGTGTGTGTGTTTGTGTTTTTGTTTTTGTGTGTGTTTTTGTTTTTGTGTGTGTGTTTGTTTTTGTGTTTGTTTTTGTTTTTTTGTGTGTGTGTGTGTTTGAGCTTTTGTTTTGTGTGTGTTTTTGTTTTTCTGTGCGTGTGTGTTTTTGTTTTTGTGTGTGTTTTTGTTTTTCTGTGCGTGTGTGTTTTTATTTTTGTGTGTGTGTCTTTTTGTGTGTGTGTGTTTTTTGTTTTTGTGTGTGTATTTGTTTTTGTGTGTGTGTTTGTTTTTGTGTGTGTTTTTGTTTTTGTGTTTGTGTGTTTTTTGTTTTTGTGTCTGTTTTTGTTTTTGTGTGTGTGTTTGTTTTTGTGTGTGTGTGTTTTTGTGTTTTTTCTATTTGTGTGTGTGTGTTTGAGCTTTTGTTTTTGTGTGTGTTTTTGTTTTTCTGTGTGTGTGTTTTTGTTTTCGTGTGTGTTTTTGTTTTTGTGTGTGTTTTTGTTTTTCTGTGTGTGTGTTTTTTGTTTTTGTGTGTGTTTTTGTTTTTGTGTGTGTGTTTGTTTTTGTGTGTGTGTGTTTTTGTGTGTGTTTGTGTTTTTTCTATTTGTGTGTGTGTGTTTGAGCTTTCGTTTTTGTGTGTGTTTTTGTTTTTCTGTGCGTGTGTGTTTTTGTTTTTGTGTGTGTTTTTGTTTTTCTGTGTGTGTGTTTTTTGTTTTTGTGTGTGTGTTTGTTTTTGTGTGTGTTTGTGTTTTTGTGTGTATTTGTGTTTTTTCTTTTTGTGTGTGTATTTGTTTTTGTGTGTGTTTTTGTTTTTGTGTGTGTGTTTGAGCTTTTGTTTTTGTGTGTGTTTTTGTTTTTCTGTGCGTGTGTGTTTTTGTTTTTGTGTGTGTTTTTGTTTTTCTGTGTGTGTGTGTTTTGTTTGTGTGTGTGTGTTTTGTTTTTGTGTGTCTTTTGTTTTTGTGCGTATGTTTTTGTTTTTGTGTGTGTTTATGTTTTTGTGGGTGTGTGTGCTTTTGTGGGTGTGTGTGTTTTTGTTTTTGTGTGTGTTTTTGTTTTTCTGTGTGTGTGTGTTTTTTGTTTTTGTGTGTGTGTGTTTTTGTGTGTGTGTGTGTTTTTTGTTTTTTGCGTGTGTTTTTGTTTTTGTTTATGTTTGTGTTTTTGTTTTTCTGTGTGTCTGTTTGTTTTTGTGTGTTTGTTTTTGTTTTTGTGTGTGTTTTTTGTTTTTGTGTGTGTATTTGTTTTTGTGTGTGTTTTTGTGTGTGTTTGTTTTTGTGTGTGTGTTTGTTTTTGTGTGTGTGTGTTTTTGTTTTTGTGTGTGTATTTGTTTTTGTGTGTGTTTGTTTTTGTGTGTGTTTTTGTTTTTCTGTGTGTGTGTTTGTTTTTGTGTGTGTTTTTGTTTTTGTGTGTGTGTTTGTTTTTGTGTTTGTTTCTGTTTTTTTGTGTGTGTGTGTGTTTGAGCTTTTGTTTTTGTGTGTGTTTTTGTTTTTCTGTGCGTGTGTGTTTTTGTTTTCGTGTGTGTTTTTGTTTTTGTGTGTGTGTGTTTGAGCTTTCGTTTTTGTGTGTGTTTTTGTTTTTCTGTGCGTGTGTGTTTTTGTTTTTGTGTGTGTTTTTGTTTTTATTTGTGTGTGTTTTTTGTTTTTGTGTGTGTTTTTGTTTTTGTGCATTTGTTTTTGTTTTTGTGTGTGTTTATGTTTTTGTGGGTGTGTGTTTTTTTGTGTATGTTTTTGTATTTCTGTGTGTGTGTGTTTTTTGTTTTTGTGTGTGTTTTTGTTTTTGTGTGTGTGTGGTTTTGTTTTTGTGTGTGTGTTTGTGTTTTGTTTTTGTATGTGGTTTTGTTTTTGTGTGTGTGTTTGTGTTTTTGTGGGTGTGTGTTTGTTTTTGTGTGTGTTTGTTTTTGTTGTTGTGTGTGTTTTAGTTTTTGTGTGTGTGGTTTTGTTTTTGCGTGTGTTTTTGTTTTTGTGTGTGTTTTTGTTTTTGTGTGTGTTTGTTTTTGTGTGTGTGTGTTTGTTTTTGTGTGTGTTTTTGTTTTTCTGTGCGTGTGTGTTTTTTGTTTTTGTGTGTGTGTCTTTTTGTGTGTGTGTGTGTCTTTTTGTGTGTGTGTCTTTTTGTGTGTGTGTGTGTATTTGTTTTTGTGTGTGTATTTGTTTTTGTGTGTGTGTTTGTTTTTGTGTGTGTTTTTGTTTTTGTGTTTGTTTGTTTGAGCTTTTGTTTTTGTGTGTGTTTTTGTTTTTCTGTGCGTGTGTTTTTGTTTGTGTTTTTGTTTTTCTGTGTGTGTGTTTTTTGTTTTTGTGTGTGTGTGTTTGTTTGTGTGTGTGTGTGGTTTTGTTTTTGTGTGTTTTTGTTTTTGTGTGTGTGTTTTTATTTTTGTGTGTGTTTTTGTTTTCGAGTGTGTGTGTGTGTTTTTGTTTTTGTGTGTGTGTTTTTGTTTTTGTGTGTGTTTTAGTTTTTGTGTGTTTTTTTGTTTTCGTGTGTGTTTTCGTTTTTCTGTGTGTGTGTGTGTTTGTTTTTGTGTGTGTTTTTCTTTTTGTGTGTGTGTTTGTGTTTTTGTTTTTGTGTGTGTTTTTGTGTTTGTTTTTGTTTTTTTGTGTGTGTGTGTTTTTGTTTTTGTGTGTGTTTTTGTTTTTCTGTGTGTGTGTTTTTTGTTTTTGTGTTTCTTTTTGTTTTTGTGTGTGTTTTTGTTTTTGTGCGTATGTTTTTGTTTTGTGTGTGTTTATGTTTTTTTGGGTGTGTGTGCTTTTGTGGGTGTGTGTGTTTTTGTTTTTGTGTGTGTTTTTGTTTTTCTGTGTGTGTGTGTTTTTTGTTTTTGTGTGTGTGTGTTTTTGTGTGTGTGTGTTTTTTGTTTTTTGCGTGTGTTTTTGTTTTTGTTTTTGTTTGTGTGTTTGATTTTGTGTGTGTGTGTTTTTGTTTTTGTGCGTGTTTTTGTTTTTCTGTGTGTGTGTTTGTTTTTGTTTGTGTTTTTGTTTTTGTGTGTGCGTGTTTGTTTGTTTTTGTGTGTGTTTTTGTTTTTCTGTGTGTGTGTGTTTTGTTGTTGTGTATGTCTGTTTGTTTTTGTGTGTGTTTTTGTTTTTGTGCGTGTTTTTGTTTTTCTGTGTGTGTGTGTTTTTTTGTGTGTGTGTCTTTTTGTGTGTGTTTGTGTTTTTGTTTTTGTGTGTGTTTTTGTTTTTGTGTGTGTGTTTGTTTTTGTGTTTGTTTGTGTTTTTTCTTTTTGTGTGTGTGTGTGTTTGAGCTTTTGTTTTTGTGTGTGTTTTTGTTTTTCTGTGCGTGTGTGTTTTTGTTTTTGTGTGTGTTTTTGTTTTTCTGTGTGTGTGTTTTTTGTTTTTGTGTGTGTTTTTGTTTTTGTGCATTTGTTTTTGTTTTTGTGTGTGTTTATGTTTTTGTGGGTGTGTGTTTGTTTTTGTGTGTGTGTGGTTTTGTTTTTGTGTGTGTGTTTGTGGGTGTGTGTTTGTTTTTGTGTGTCTTTGTTTTTGTTGTTGTGTGTGTTTTAGTTTGTGTGTGTGTGGTTTTGTTTTTGCGTGTGTTTTTGTTTTTGTGTGTGTTTTTGTTTTTGTGCGTGTCTGTTTTTTGTTTTTGTGTGTGTGTCTTTTTGTGTGTGTGTGTGTTTTTTGTTTTTGTGTGTGTATTTGTTTTTGTGTGTGTGTTTGTTTTTGTGTGTGTTTTTGTTTTTGTGTTTGTTTGTTTGAGCTTTTGTTTTTGTGTGTGTTTTTGTTTTTCTGTGCGTGTGTTTTTGTTTTTGTTTGTGTTTTTGTTTTTCTGTGTGTGTGTTTTTTGTTTTTGTGTGTGTGTTTTTGTTTTTGTGTGTGTTTTAGTTTTTGTGTGTTTTTTTGTTTTCGTGTGTGTTTTCGTTTTTCTGTGTGTGTGTGTGTTTTTGTTTTTGTGTGTGTTTTTCTTTTTGTGTGTGTGTTTGTGTTTTTGTTTTTGTGTGTGCGTGTTTGTTTGTTTTTGTGTGTGTTTTTGTTTTTCTGTGTGTGTGTGTTTTGTTTTTGTGTATGTCTGTTTGTTTTTGGGTGTGTTTTTGTTTTTGTGCGTGTTTTTGTTTTTCTGTGTGTGTGTGTTTTTTTTTGTGTGTGTCTTTTTGTGTGTGTTTGTGTTTTTGTTTTTGTGTGTGTTTTTGTTTTTGTGTGTGTGTTTGTTTTTGTGTTTGTTTTTGTTTTTGTGTGTGTTTTTGTTTTTCTGTGCGTGTGTGTTTTTATTTTTGTGTGTGTTTTTGTTTTTGTGTGTGTGTGTGTTTGAGCTTTTGTTTTTGTGTGTGTTTTTGTTTTTCTGTGTGTGTGTTTTTTGTTTTTGTGTGTGTTTTTGTTTTTGTGCATTTGTTTTTGTTTTTGTGTGTGTTTATGTTTTTGTGGGTGTGTGTTTTTTGTTTATGTTTTTGTATTTCTGTGTGTGTGTGTTTGTTGTTTTTGTGTGTGTTTTTGTTTTTGTGTGTGTGTGTTTGTTTTTGTGTGTGTGTGGTTTTGTTTTTGTGTGTGTGTTTGTGGGTGTGTGTTTGTTTTTGTGTGTGTTTGTTTTTGTTGTTGTGTGTGTTTTAGTTTTTGTGTGTGTGGTTTTGTTTTTGCGTGTGTTTTTGTTTTTGTGTGTGTTTTTGTTTTTGTGCGTGTCTGTTTTTTGTTTTTGTGTGTGTGTCTTTTTGTGTGTGTGTGTGTTTTTTGTTTTTGTGTGTGTATTTGTTTTTGTGTGTGTGTTTGTTTTTGTGTGTGTTTTTGTTTTTGTGTTTGTTTGTTTGAGCTTTTGTTTTTGTGTGTGTTTTTGTTTTTCTGTGCGTGTGTTTTTGTTTTTGTTTGTGTTTTTGTTTTTCTGTGTGTGTGTTTTTTGTTTTCGTGTGTGTGTTTTTGTTTTTGTGTGTGTTTTAGTTTTTGTGTGTTTTTTTGTTTTCGTGTGTGTTTTCGTTTTTCTGTGTGTGTGTGTGTTTTTGTTTTTGTGTGTGTTTTTCTTTTTGTGTGTGTGTTTGTGTTTTTGTTTTTGTGTGTGTTTTTGTGTTTGTTTTTGTTTTTTTGTGTGTGTGTGTGTTTATTTTTGTGTGTGTTTTTGCTTTTCTGTGTGTGTGTTTTTTGTTTTTGTGTATGTCTGTTTGTTTTTGTGTGTGTGTTTGTTTTTGTGTTTTTTTTTTTTTTTTTGTGTGTGTGTGTGTTTGAGCTTTTGTTTTTGTGTGTGTTTTTGTTTTTCTGTGCGTGTGTGTTTTTGTTTTTGTGTGTGTTTTTGTTTTTCTGTGCGTGTGTGTTTTTATTTTTGTGTGTGTGTCTTTTTGTGTGTGTGTGTTTTTTGTTTTTGTGTGTGTATTTGTTTTTGTGTGTGTGTTTGTTTTTGTGTGTGTTTTTGTTTTTGTGTTTGTGTGTGTTTTTGTGTTTGTTTTTGTTTTTTTGTGTGTGTGTGTTTTTGCTTTAGTGTGTGTTTTAGTTTTTGTGTGTTTTTTTGTTTTCGTGTGTGTTTTCGTTTTTCTGTGTGTGTGTTTGTGTTTTTGTTTTTGTGTGTGTTTTTGTGTTTGTTTTTGTTTTTCTTGTGTGTGTGTTTTGTTTTTGTGTATGTCTGTTTGTTTTTGTGTGTGTTTTTGTGCGTGTTTTTGTTTTTCTGTGTGTGTGTGTTTTTGTTTTTGTGTGTGTTTTTGTTTTTGTGTGTGTGTTTGTGTTTTTGTTTTTGTGTGTGTTTTTGTTTTTGTGTGTGTGTTTGTTTTTGTGTTTGTTTTTGTTTTTTTGTGTGTGTGTGTGTTTGAGCTTTTGTTTTTGTGTGTGTTTTTGTTTTTCTGTGCGTGTGTGTTTTTGTTTTTGTGTGTGTTTTTGTTTTTCTGTGTGTGTGTTTTTTGTTTTTGTGTCTGTTTTTGTTTTTGTGTGTGTGTTTGTTTTTGTGTGTGTGTGTTTTTGTGTTTTTTCTATTTGTGTGTGTGTGTTTGAGCTTTTGTTTTTGTGTGTGTTTTTGTTTTTCTGTGTGTGTGTTTTTGTTTTCGTGTGTGTTTTTGTTTTTGTGTGTGTTTTTGTTTTTCTGTGTGTGTGTTTTTTGTTTTTGTGTGTGTTTTTGTTTTTGTGTGTGTGTTTGTTTTTGTGTGTGTGTGTTTTTGTGTGTGTTTGTGTTTTTTCTATTTGTGTGTGTGTGTTTGAGCTTTCGTTTTTGTGTGTGTTTTTGTTTTTCTGTGCGTGTGTGTTTTTGTTTTTGTGTGTGTTTTTGTTTTTCTGTGTGTGTGTTTTTTGTTTTTGTGTGTGTGTTTGTTTTTGTGTGTGTTTGTGTTTTTGTGTGTATTTGTGTTTTTTCTTTTTGTGTGTGTATTTGTTTTTGTGTGTGTTTTTGTTTTTGTGTGTGTGTTTGAGCTTTTGTTTTTGTGTGTGTTTTTGTTTTTCTGTGCGTGTGTGTTTTTGTTTTTGTGTGTGTTTTTGTTTTTCTGTGTGTGTGTGTTTTGTTTTTGTGTGTCTTTTTGTTTTTGTGTGTGTTTTTGTTTTTGTGCGTATGTTTTTGTTTTTGTGTGTGTTTATGTTTTTGTGGGTGTGTGTGCTTTTGTGGGTGTGTGTGTTTTTGTTTTTGTGTGTGTTTTTGTTTTTCTGTGTGTGTGTGTTTTTTGTTTTTGTGTGTGTGTGTTTTTGTGTGTGTGTGTGTTTTTTGTTTTTTGCGTGTGTTTTTGTTTTTGTTTATGTTTGTGTTTTTGTTTTTCTGTGTGTCTGTTTGTTTTTGTGTGTTTGTTTTTGTTTTTGTGTGTGTTTTTTGTTTTTGTGTGTGTATTTGTTTTTGTGTGTGTTTTTGTGTGTGTTTGTTTTTGTGTGTGTGTTTGTTTTTGTGTGTGTGTGTTTTTGTTTTTGTGTGTGTATTTGTTTTTGTGTGTGTTTGTTTTTGTGTGTGTTTTTGTTTTTCTGTGTGTGTGTTTGTTTTTGTTTGTGTTTTTGTTTTTGTGTGTGCGTGTTTGTTTGTTTTTGTGTGTGTTTTTGTTTTTCTGTGTGTTTTGTTTTTGTGTGTGTTTTTGTTTTTGTGTGTGTGTTTGTTTTTGTGTTTGTTTCTGTTTTTTTGTGTGTGTGTGTGTTTGAGCTTTTGTTTTTGTGTGTGTTTTTGTTTTTCTGTGCGTGTGTGTTTTTGTTTTCGTGTGTGTTTTTGTTTTTGTGTGTGTGTGTTTGAGCTTTCGTTTTTGTGTGTGTTTTTGTTTTTCTGTGCGTGTGTGTTTTTGTTTTTGTGTGTGTTTTTGTTTTTATTTGTGTGTGTTTTTTGTTTTTGTGTGTGTTTTTGTTTTTGTGCATTTGTTTTTGTTTTTGTGTGTGTTTATGTTTTTGTGGGTGTGTGTTTTTTTGTGTATGTTTTTGTATTTCTGTGTGTGTGTGTTTTTTGTTTTTGTGTGTGTTTTTGTTTTTGTGTGTGTGTGGTTTTGTTTTTGTGTGTGTGTTTGTGTTTTGTTTTTGTATGTGGTTTTGTTTTTGTGTGTGTGTTTGTGTTTTTGTGGGTGTGTGTTTGTTTTTGTGTGTGTTTGTTTTTGTTGTTGTGTGTGTTTTAGTTTTTGTGTGTGTGGTTTTGTTTTTGCGTGTGTTTTTGTTTTTGTGTGTGTTTTTGTTTTTGTGTGTGTTTGTTTTTGTGTGTGTGTGTTTGTTTTTGTGTGTGTTTTTGTTTTTCTGTGCGTGTGTGTTTTTTGTTTTTGTGTGTGTGTCTTTTTGTGTGTGTGTGTGTCTTTTTGTGTGTGTGTGTGTATTTGTTTTTGTGTGTGTATTTGTTTTTGTGTGTGTGTTTGTTTTTGTGTGTGTTTTTGTTTTTGTGTTTGTTTGTTTGAGCTTTTGTTTTTGTGTGTGTTTTTGTTTTTCTGTGCGTGTGTTTTTGTTTGTGTTTTTGTTTTTCTGTGTGTGTGTTTTTTGTTTTTGTGTGTGTGTGTTTGTTTGTGTGTGTGTGTGGTTTTGTTTTTGTGTGTTTTTGTTTTTGTGTGTGTGTTTTTATTTTTGTGTGTGTTTTTGTTTTCGAGTGTGTGTGTGTGTTTTTGTTTTTGTGTGTGTGTTTTTGTTTTTGTGTGTGTTTTAGTTTTTGTGTGTTTTTTTGTTTTCGTGTGTGTTTTCGTTTTTCTGTGTGTGTGTGTGTTTGTTTTTGTGTGTGTTTTTCTTTTTGTGTGTGTGTTTGTGTTTTTGTTTTTGTGTGTGTTTTTGTGTTTGTTTTTGTTTTTTTGTGTGTGTCTGTTTTTGTTTTTGTGTGTGTTTTTGTTTTTCTGTGTGTGTGTTTTTTGTTTTTGTGTTTCTTTTTGTTTTTGTGTGTGTTTTTGTTTTTGTGCGTATGTTTTTGTTTTGTGTGTGTTTATGTTTTTTTGGGTGTGTGTGCTTTTGTGGGTGTGTGTGTTTTTGTTTTTGTGTGTGTTTTTGTTTTTCTGTGTGTGTGTGTTTTTTGTTTTTGTGTGTGTGTGTTTTTGTGTGTGTGTGTTTTTTGTTTTTTGCGTGTGTTTTTGTTTTTGTTTTTGTTTGTGTGTTTGATTTTGTGTGTGTGTGTTTTTGTTTTTGTGCGTGTTTTTGTTTTTCTGTGTGTGTGTTTGTTTTTGTTTGTGTTTTTGTTTTTGTGTGTGCGTGTTTGTTTGTTTTTGTGTGTGTTTTTGTTTTTCTGTGTGTGTGTGTTTTGTTTTTGTGTATGTCTGTTTGTTTTTGTGTGTGTTTTTGTTTTTGTGCGTGTTTTTGTTTTTCTGTGTGTGTGTGTTTTTGTGTGTGTGTGTCTTTTTGTGTGTGTTTGTGTTTTTGTTTTTGTGTGTGTTTTTGTTTTTGTGTGTGTGTTTGTTTTTGTGTTTGTTTGTGTTTTTTCTTTTTGTGTGTGTGTGTGTTTGAGCTTTTGTTTTTGTGTGTGTTTTTGTTTTTCTGTGCGTGTGTGTTTTTGTTTTTGTGTGTGTTTTTGTTTTTCTGTGTGTGTGTTTTTTGTTTTTGTGTGTGTTTTTGTTTTTGTGCATTTGTTTTTGTTTTTGTGTGTGTTTATGTTTTTGTGGGTGTGTGTTTTTTTGTGTATGTTTTTGTATTTCTGTGTGTGTGTGTTTTTTGTTTTTGTGTGTGTTTTTGTTTTTGTGTGTGTGTGTTTGTTTTTGTGTGTGTGTGGTTTTGTTTTTGTGTGTGTGTTTGTGGGTGTGTGTTTGTTTTTGTGTGTCTTTGTTTTTGTTGTTGTGTGTGTTTTAGTTTTTGTGTGTTTGGTTTTGTTTTTGCGTGTGTTTTTGTTTTTGTGTGTGTTTTTGTTTTTGTGCGTGTCTGTTTTTTGTTTTTGTGTGTGTGTCTTTTTGTGTGTGTGTGTGTTTTTTGTTTTTGTGTGTGTATTTGTTTTTGTGTGTGTGTTTGTTTTTGTGTGTGTTTTTGTTTTTGTGTTTGTTTGTTTGAGCTTTTGTTTTTGTGTGTGTTTTTGTTTTTCTGTGCGTGTGTTTTTGTTTTTGTTTGTGTTTTTGTTTTTCTGTGTGTGTGTTTTTTGTTTTTGTGTGTGTGTTTTTGTTTTTGTGTGTGTTTTAGTTTTAGTGTGTTTTTTTGTTTTCGTGTGTGTTTTCGTTTTTCTGTGTGTGTGTGTGTTTTTGTTTTTGTGTGTGTTTTTCTTTTTGTGTGTGTGTTTGTGTTTTTGTTTTTGTGTGTGCGTGTTTGTTTGTTTTTGTGTGTGTTTTTGTTTTTCTGTGTGTGTGTGTTTTGTTTTTGTGTATGTCTGTTTGTTTTTGTGTGTGTTTTTGTTTTTGTGCGTGTTTTTGTTTTTCTGTGTGTGTATGTTTTTTTTTGTGTGTGTCTTTTTGTGTGTGTTTGTGTTTTTGTTTTTGTGTGTGTTTTTGTTTTTGTGTGTGTGTTTGTTTTTGTGTTTGTTTTTGTTTTTGTGTGTGTTTTTGTTTTTCTGTGCGTGTGTGTTTTTATTTTTGTGTGTGTTTTTGTTTTTGTGTGTGTGTTTGTTTTTGTGTGTGTGTGTTTTTGTGTGTGTTTGAGTTTTTTCTTTTTGTGTGTGTGTGTGTTTGAGCTTTTGTTTTTGTGTGTGTTTTTGTTTTTCTGTGCGTGTGTGTTTTTGTTTTTGTGTGTGTTTTTGTTTTTCTGTGTGTGTGTTTTTTGTTTTTGTGTGTGTTTTTGTTTTTGTGCATTTGTTTTTGTTTTTGTGTGTGTTTATGTTTTTGTGGGTGTGTGTTTTTTGTTTATGTTTTTGTATTTCTGTGTGTGTGTGTTTGTTGTTTTTGTGTGTGTTTTTGTTTTTGTGTGTGTGTGTTTGTTTTTGTGTGTGTGTGGTTTTGTTTTTGTGTGTGTGTTTGTGGGTGTGTGTTTGTTTTTGTGTGTGTTTGTTTTTGTTGTTGTGTGTGTTTTAGTTTTTGTGTGTGTGGTTTTGTTTTTGCGTGTGTTTTTGTTTTTGTGTGTGTTTTTGTTTTTGTGCGTGTCTGTTTTTTGTTTTTGTGTGTGTGTCTTTTTGTGTGTGTGTGTGTTTTTTGTTTTTGTGTGTGTATTTGTTTTTGTGTGTGTGTTTGTTTTTGTGTGTGTTTTTGTTTTTGTGTTTGTTTGTTTGAGCTTTTGTTTTTGTGTGTGTTTTTGTTTTTCTGTGCGTGTGTTTTTGTTTTTGTTTGTGTTTTTGTTTTTCTGTGTGTGTGTTTTTTGTTTTTGTGTGTGTGTTTTTGTTTTTGTGTGTGTTTTAGTTTTTGTGTGTTTTTTTGTTTTCGTGTGTGTTTTCGTTTTTCTGTGTGTGTGTGTGTTTTTGTTTTTGTGTGTGTTTTTCTTTTTGTGTGTGTGTTTGTGTTTTTGTTTTTGTGTGTGTTTTTGTGTTTGTTTTTGTTTTTTTGTGTGTGTGTGTGTTTGTTTTTGTGTGTGTTTTTGCTTTTCTGTGTGTGTGTTTTTTGTTTTTGTGTATGTCTGTTTGTTTTTGTGTGTGTGTTTGTTTTTGTGTTTGTTTTTTTTTTTTTTTGTGTGTGTGTGTTTGAGCTTTTGTTTTTGTGTGTGTTTTTGTTTTTCTGTGCGTGTGTTTTTTTGTTTTTGTGTGTGTTTTTGTTTTTGTGTGTGTGTGTTTGTTTTTGTGTGTGTGTCTTTTTGTGTGTGTGTGTGTTTTTTGTTTTTGTGTGTGTATTTGTTTTTGTGTGTGTGTTTGTTTTTGTGTGTGTTTTTGTGTTTGTTTTTGTTTTTTTGTGTGTGTGTGTTTTTGTTTTTGTGTGTGTTTTTGTTTTTGAGTGTGTGTGTGTGTTTTTGTTTTTGTGTGTGTGTCTTTGCTTTTGTGTGTGTTTTAGTTTTTGTGTGTTTTTTTGTTTTCGTGTGTGTTTTCGTTTTTCTGTGTGTGTGTTTGTGTTTTTGTTTATGTGTGTGTTTTTGTGTTTGTTTTTGTTTTTGTGTGTGTTTTTGTTTTTGTGCGTGTTTTTGTTTTTGTGCGTGTTTTTGTTTTTCTGTGCGTGTGTGTTTTTGTTTTTGTGTGTGTTTTTGTTTTTGTGTGTGTGTTTGTGTTTTTGTTTTTGTGTGTGTGTTTGTTTTTGTGTTTGTTTTTGTTTTTTTGTGTGTGTGTGTGTTTGAGCTTTTGTTTTTGTGTGTGTTTTTGTTTTTCTGTGCGTGTGTGTTTTTGTTTTTGTGTGTGTTTTTGTTTTTGTGCATTTGTTTTTGTTTTTGTGTGTGTTTATGTTTTTGTGGGTGTATGTTTTTTTGTGTATGTTTTTGTTTTTCTGTGTGTGTGTGTTTTGTTTCTGTGTGTGTTTTTGTTTTTGTGTGTGTGTTTTTATTTTTGTGTGTGTTTTTGTTTTTGAGTGTGTGTGTGTGATTTGGTTTTTGTGTGTGTGTTTTTGCTTTTGTGTGTGTTTTAGTTTTTGTGTGTGTTTTTGTGTTTGTTTTTGTTTTTTTGTGTGTGTGTGTTTTTGTTTTTGTGTGTGTTTTTGTTTTTGAGTGTGTGTGTGTGTTTTTGTTTTTGTGTGTGTGTTTTTGCTTTTGTGTGTGTTTTTGTGTTTGTTTTTGTTTTTCTGTGTGTGTGTGTTTTTGTTTTTGTGTGTGTTTTTGTTTTTGTGTGTGTTTTTGTTTTTGTGCGTGTTTTTGTTTTTCTGTGCGTGTGTGTTTTTGTTTTTGTGTGTGTTTTTGTTTTTGTGTGTGTGTTTGTGTTTTTGTTTTTGTATGTGTTTTTGTTTTTGTGTGTGTGTTTGTTTTTGTGTTTGTTTTTGTTTTTTTGTGTGTGTGTGTTTGAGCTTTTGTTTTTGTGTGTGTTTTTGTTTTTCTGTGCGTGTGTGTTTTTGTTTTTGTGTGTGTATTTGTTTTTGTGTGTGTGTTTGTTTTTGTGTGTGTTTTTGTTTTTGTGTTTGTTTGTTTGAGCTTTTGTTTTTGTGTGTGTTTTTGTTTTTCTGTGCGTGTGTTTTTGTTTTTGTTTGTGTTTTTGTTTTTCTGTGTGTGTGTTTTTTGTTTTTGTGTGTGTGTTTTTGTTTTTGTGTGTGTTTTAGTTTTTGTGTGTTTTTTTGTTTTCGTGTGTGTTTTCGTTTTTCTGTGTGTGTGTGTGTTTTTGTTTTTGTGTGTGTTTTTCTTTTTGTGTGTGTGTTTGTGTTTTTGTTTTTGTGTGTGCGTGTTTGTTTGTTTTTGTGTGTGTTTTTGTTTTTCTGTGTGTGTGTGTTTTGTTTTTGTGTATGTCTGTTTGTTTTTGTGTGTGTTTTTGTTTTTGTGCGTGTTTTTGTTTTTCTGTGTGTGTGTGTTTTTTTTTGTGTGTGTCTTTTTGTGTGTGTTTGTGTTTTTGTTTTTGTGTGTGTTTTTGTTTTTGTGTGTGTGTTTGTTTTTGTGTTTGTTTTTGTTTTTGTGTGTGTTTTTGTTTTTCTGTGCGTGTGTGTTTTTATTTTTGTGTGTGTTTTTGTTTTTGTGTGTGTGTTTGTTTTTGTGTGTGTGTGTTTTTGTGTGTGTTTGTGTTTTTTCTTTTTGTGTGTGTGTGTGTTTGAGCTTTTGTTTTTGTGTGTGTTTTTGTTTTTCTGTGCGTGTGTGTTTTTGTTTTTGTGTGTGTTTTTGTTTTTCTGTGTGTGTGTTTTTTGTTTTTGTGTGTGTTTTTGTTTTTGTGCATTTGTTTTTGTTTTTGTGTGTGTTTATGTTTTTGTGGGTGTGTGTTTTTTGTTTATGTTTTTGTATTTCTGTGTGTGTGTTTGTTGTTTTTGTGTGTGTTTTTGTTTTTGTGTGTGTGTGTTTGTTTTTGTGTGTGTGTGGTTTTGTTTTTGTGTGTGTGTTTGTGGGTGTGTGTTTGTTTTTGTGTGTGTTTGTTTTTGTTGTTGTGTGTGTTTTAGTTTTTGTGTGTGTGGTTTTGTTTTTGCGTGTGTTTTTGTTTTTGTGTGTGTTTTTGTTTTTGTGCGTGTCTGTTTTTTGTTTTTGTGTGTGTGTCTTTTTGTGTGTGTGTGTGTTTTTTGTTTTTGTGTGTGTATTTGTTTTTGTGTGTGTGTTTGTTTTTGTGTGTGTTTTTGTTTTTGTGTTTGTTTGTTTGAGCTTTTGTTTTTGTGTGTGTTTTTGTATTTCTGTGCGTGTGTTTTTGTTTTTGTTTGTGTTTTTGTTTTTCTGTGTGTGTGTTTTTTGTTTTTGTGTGTGTGTTTTTGTTTTTGTGTGTGTTTTAGTTTTTGTGTGTTTTTTTGTTTTCGTGTGTGTTTTCGTTTTTCTGTGTGTGTGTGTGTTTTTGTTTTTGTGTGTGTTTTTCTTTTTGTGTGTGTGTTTGTGTTTTTGTTTTTGTGTGTGTTTTTGTGTTTGTTTTTGTTTTTTTGTGTGTGTGTGTTTTTGTTTTTGTGTGTGTTTTTGCTTTTCTGTGTGTGTGTTTTTTGTTTTTGTGTATGTCTGTTTGTTTTTGTGTGTGTGTTTGTTTTTGTGTTTGTTTTTTTTTTTTTTGTGTGTGTGTGTGTTTGAGCTTTTGTTTTTGTGTGTGTATTTGTTTTTCTGTGCGTGTGTGTTTTTGTTTTTGTGTGTGTTTTTGTTTTTGTGTGTGTGTGTTTGTTTTTGTGTGTGTGTCTTTTTGTGTGTGTGTGTGTTTTTTGTTTTTGTGTGTGTATTTGTTTTTGTGTGTGTGTTTGTTTTTGTGTGTGTTTTTGTGTTTGTTTTTGTTTTTTTGTGTGTGTGTGTTTTTGTTTTTGTGTGTGTTTTTGTTTTTGAGTGTGTGTGTGTGTTTTTGTTTTTGTGTGTGTGTTTTTGCTTTTGTGTGTGTTTTAGTTTTTGTGTGTTTTTTTGTTTTCGTGTGTGTTTTCGTTTTTCTGTGTGTGTGTTTGTGTTTTTGTTTTTGTGTGTGTTTTTGTGTTTGTTTTTGTTTTTCTGTGTGTGTGTGTTTTTGTTTTTGTGTGTGTTTTTGTTTTTGTGCGTGTTTTTGTTTTTGTGCGTGTTTTTGTTTTTCTGTGCGTGTGTGTTTTTGTTTTTGTGTGTGTTTTTGTTTTTGTGTGTGTGTTTGTGTTTTTGTTTTTGTGTGTGTTTTTGTTTTTGTGTGTGTGTTTGTTTTTGTGTTTGTTTTTGTTTTTGTGTGTGTGTGTGTGTTTGAGCTTTTGTTTTTGTGTGTGTTTTTGTTTTTCTGTGCGTGTGTGTTTTTGTTTTTGTGTGTGTTTTTGTTTTTGTGCATTTGTTTTTGTTTTTGTGTGTGTTTATGTTTTTGTGGGTGTATGTTTTTTTGTGTATGTTTTTGTTTTTCTGTGTGTGTGTGTTTTGTTTCTGTGTGTGTTTTTGTTTTTGTGTGTGTGTTTTTATTTTTGTGTGTGTTTTTGTTTTTGAGTGTGTGTGTGTGTTTTTGTTTTTGTGTGTGTGTTTTTGCTTTTGTGTGTGTTTTAGTTTTTGTGTGTGTTTTTGTGTTTGTTTTTGTTTTTTTGTGTGTGTGTGTTTTTGTTTTTGTGTGTGTTTTTGTTTTTGAGTGTGTGTGTGTGTTTTTGTTTTTGTGTGTGTGTTTTTGCTTTTGTGTGTGTTTTAGTTTTTGTGTGTTTTTTTGTTTTCGTGTGTGTTTTCGTTTTTCTGTGTGTGTGTTTGTGTTTTTGTTTTTGTGTGTGTTTTTGTGTTTGTTTTTGTTTTTCTGTGTGTGTGTGTTTTTGTTTTTGTGTGTGTTTTTGTTTTTGTGTGTGTTTTTGTTTTTGTGCGTGTTTTTGTTTTTCTGTGCGTGTGTGTTTTTGTTTTTGTGTGTGTTTTTGTTTATGTGTGTGTGTTTGTGTTTTTGTTTTTGTGTGTGTTTTTGTTTTTGTGTGTGTTTGTTTTTGTGTTTGTTTTTGTTTTTTTGTGTGTGTGTGTGTTTGAGCTTTTGTTTTTGTGTGTGTTTTTGTTTTTCTGTGCGTGTGTGTTTTTGTTTTTGTGTGTGTTTTTGTTTTTGTGCATTTGTTTTTGTTTTTGTGTGTGTTTATGTTTTTGTGGGTGTATGTTTTTTTGTGTATGTTTTTGTTTTTCTGTGTGTGTGTGTTTTGTTTCTGTGTGTGTTTTTGTTTTTGTGTGTGTGTGTTTGTTTTTGTGCGTGTGTTTGTTTTTGTGTGTGTTTTTGTTTTGTGTGTGTGTTTGTTTTTGTGTGTGTGTTTGTTTTTGTGTGTGTTTGTGTTTTTGTGTGTATTTGTGTTTTTTCTTTTTGTGTGTGTGTGTTTCAGCTTTTGTTTTTGTGTGTGTTTTTGTTTTTCTGTGTGTGTGTTTTTGTTTTCGTGTGTGTTTTTGTTTTTTTGTGTGTGTGTTTGAGCTTTCGTTTTTGTGTGTGTTTTTGTTTTTCTGTGCGTGTGTGTTTTTGTTTTTGTGTGTGTTTTTGTTTTTCTGTGTGTGTGTTTTTTGTTTTTGTGTGTGTTTTTGTTTTTGTGCATTTGTTTTTGTTTTTGTGTGTGTTTATGTTTTTGTGGGTGTATGTTTTTTTGTGTATGTTTTTGTTTTTCTGTGTGTGTGTGTTTTGTTTCTCTGTGTGATTTTGTTTTTGTGTGTGTGTGTTTGTTTTTGTGCGTGTGTTTGTTATTGTGTGTGTTTTTGTTTTGTGTGTGTGTTTGTTTTTGTGTGTGTGTGTTTGTTTTTGTGTGTGGTTTTGTTTTTCTGTGCGTGTGTGTTTTTTGTTTTTGTGTTTGTGTCTTTTTGTGTGTGTGTGTGTTTTTTGTTTTTGTGTGTGTATTTGTTTTTGTGTGTGTGTTTGTTTTTGTGTGTGTTTTTGTTTTTATGTGTGTTTGTTTGAGCTTTTGTTTTTGTGTGTGTTTTTGTTTTTGCGTGTGTTTTTGTTTTTCTGTGTGTGTGTTTTTTGTTTTTGTGTATGTCTGTTTGTTTTTGTGTGTGGTTTTGTTTTTCTGTGCGTGTGTGTTTTTTGTTTTTGTGTGTGTGTCTTTTTGTGTGTGTGTGTGTTTTTTGTTTTTGTGTGTGTATTTGTTTTTGTGTGTGTGTTTGTTTTTGTGTGTGTTTTTGTTTTTATGTGTGTTTGTTTGAGCTTTTGTTTTTGTGTGTGTTTTTGTTTTTCTGTGCGTGTGTTTTTGTTTTTGTTTGTGTTTTTGTTTTTCTGTGTGTGTTTTTTGTTTTTGTGTGTGTTTTTGTGTGTGTGTGTTTGTTTTTATGTGTGTGTGGTTTTGTTTTTGTGTGTTTTTGTTTTTGTGTGTGTGTTTTTATTTTTGTGTGTGTTTTTGTTTTTGAGTGTGTGTGTGTGTTTTTGTTTTTGTGTGTGTTTTAGTTTTTGTGTGTTTTTTTGTTTTCGTGTGTGTTTTCGTTTTTCTGTGTGTGTGTTTGTGTATTTGTTTTTGTGTGTGTTTTTGTGTTTGTTTTTGTATTTTTGTGTGTGTGTGTTTTTGTTTTTGTGTGTCTTTTTGTTTTTCTGTGTGTGTGTGTTTTGTTTTTGTGTATGTCTGTTTGTTTTTGTGTGTGTTTTTGTTTTTGTGCGTGTTTTTGTTTTTCTGTGTGTGTGTGTTTTTGTTTTTGTGTGTGTTTTTGTGTTTGTGTGTGTGTTTGTGTTTTTGTTTTTGTGTGTGTTTTTGTTTTTGTGTGTTTGTTTGTTTTTGTGTTTGTTATTGTTTTTTTTTGTGTGTGTGTGTTTGAGCTTTTGTTTTTGTGTGTGTTTTTGTTTTTCTGTGCGTGTGTGTTTTTGTTTTTGTGTGTGTTTTTGTTTTTGTGTGTGTATTTGTTTTTGTGTGCGTGTGTTTTTGTGTGTGTTTGTGTTTTTTCTTTTTGTGTGTGTGTGTTTGAGCTTTTGTTTTTGTGTGTGTTTTTGTTTTTCTATGTGTGTGTTTTTGTTTTTCTATGTGTGTGTTTTTGTTTTCGTGTGTGTTTTTGTTTTTGTGTGTGTGTGTTTGAGCTTTTGTTTTTGTGTGTGTTTTTGTTTTTCTGTGCGTGTGTGTGTGTGTTTTTGTGTGTGTTTGTGTTTTTTCTTTTTGTGTGTGTGTGATTGAGCTTTTGTTTTTGTGTGTGTTTTTGTTTTTCTGGGTGTGTGTTTTTTTGTGTATGTTTTTGTATTTCTGTGTGTGTGTGTTTTTTGTTTTTGTGTGTGTTTTTGTTTTTGTGTGTGTGTGTTTGTTTTTGTGTGTGTGTGGTTTTGTTTTTGTGTGTGTGTTTGTGTTTTGTTTTTGTATGTGTTTTTGTTTTTGTGTGTGTGTTTGTGTTTTGTTTTTGTGTGTTTTTGTGTGTGTGTTTATGTTTTTGAGGGTGTGTGTTTGTTTTTGTGTGTCTTTGTTTTTGTTGTTCTGTGTGTTTTAGTTTTTGTGTGTGTGGTTTTGTTTTTGCGTGTGTTTTTGTTTTTGTTTTTGTGTGTGTTTTTGTTTTTGTGTGTGTTTGTTTTTGTGTGTGTGTGTTTTTTGTTTTTGTGTGTGTATTTGTTTTTGTGTGTGTGTTTGTTTTTGTGTGTGTTTTTGTTTTTGTGTTTGTTTGTTTGAGCTTTTGTTTTTGTGTGTGTTTTTGTTTTTCTGTGCGTGTGTTTTTGTTTTTCTTTGTGTATTTGTTTTTGTGTGTGTGTTTGTTTTTGTGTGTGTTTTTGTTTTTGTGTTTGTTTGTTTGAGCTTTTGTTTTTGTGTGTGTTTTTGTTTTTGTGCGTGTTTTTGTTTTTCTGTGTGTGTGTGTTTTTGTTTTTGTGTGTGTTTTTGTTTTTGTGTGTGTGTTTGTGTTTTTGTTTTTGTGTGTGTATTTGTTTTTGTGTGTGTTTTTGTTTTTGTGTGTGTGTTTGTGTTTTTGTTTTTGTGTGTGTTTTTGTTTTTGTGTGTTTGTTTGTTTTTGTGTTTGTTTTTGTTTTTTTGTTTTTGTGTGTGTTTTTGTTTTTGTGTGTTTGTTTGTTTTTGTGTTTGTTTTTGTTTTTTTGTGTGTGTGTGTGTTTGAGGTTTTGTTTTTGTGTGTGTTTTTGTTTTTCTGTGCGTGTGTGTTTTTGTTTTTGTGTGTGTTTGTGTTTTTTCTTTTTGTGTGTGTGTGTTTGAGCTTTTGTTTTTGTGTGTGTTTTTGTTTTTCTGTGTGTGTGTTTTTGTTTTCGTGTGTGTTTTTGTTTTTGTGTGTGTGTGTTTGAGCTTTTGTTTTTGTGTGTGTTTTTGTTTTTCTGTGCGTGTGTGTTTTTGTTTTTGTGTGTGTGTTTTTTGTTTTTGTGTGTCTTTTTGTTTTTGTGTGTGTTTTTGTTTTTGTGCGTATGTTTTTGTTTTTGTGTGTGTTTATGTTTTTGTGGGTGTGTGTGCTTTTGTGGGTGTGTGTGTTTTTGTTTTTGTGTGTGTTTTTGTTTTTCTGTGTGTGTGTGTTTTTTGTTTTTGTGTGTGTGTGTTTTTTGTTTTTTGCGTGTGTTTTTGTTTTTGTTTATGTTTGTGTTTTTGTTTTTGTGTGTGTTTATGTTTTTGTGGGTGTTTGTTTCTGTTTGTTTTTGTGTGTTTGTTTTTGTTTTTGTGTGTGTTTTTTGTTTTTGTGTGTGTATTTGTTTTTGTGTGTGTTTTTGTGTGTGTTTGTTTTTGTGTGTGTGTTTGTTTTTGTGTGTGTGTTTTTGTTTTTGTGTGTGTATTTGTTTTTGTGTGTGTTTGTTTTTGTGTGTGTTTTTGTTTTTCTGTGTGTGTGTTTGTTTTTGTTTGTGTTTTTGTTTTTGTGTGTGCGTGTTTGTTTGTTTTTGTGTGTGGTTTTGTTTTGTGTGTGTTTTTGTTTTTCTGTGCGTGTGTGTTTTTGGTTTTGTGTGTGTTTTTGTTTTTCTGTGTGTGTTTTTTGTTTTTGTGTGTGTTTTTGTTTTTGTGCGTTTGTTTTTGTGTGTGTTTATGTTTTTGTGGGTGTGTTTTTTTTTTGTGTATATTTTTGTTTTTCTGTGTGAGTGTGTTTTCTGTTTTTGTGTGTGTTTTTGTTTTTGTGTGTGTGTGTTTGTTTTTGTGTGTGTGTGGTTTTGTTTTTGTGTGTGTGTTTGTGTTTTGTTTTTGTATGTGTTTTTGTTTTTGTATGTGTGTTTGTGTTTTGTTTTTGTGTGTTTTTGTGTGTGTGTTTATGTTTTTGTGGGTGTGTGTTTGTTTTTGTGTGTGTTTGTTTTTGTTGTTGTGTGTGTTTTAGTTTTTGTGTGTGTGGTTTTGTTTTTGCGTGTGTTTTTGTTTTTGTTTTTGTGTGTTTGTTTTTGTGTGTGTGTGTTTGTTTTTGTGTGTGTGGTTTTGTTTTTGCGTGTGTTTTTGTTTTTGTGTGTGTTTTTGTTTTTGTGTGTTTGTTTTTGTGTGTGTGTGTTTGTTTTTGTGTGTGGTTTTGTTTTTCTGTGCGTGTGTTTTTTGTTTTTGTGTGTGTGTCTTTTTGTGTGTGTGTGTTTTTTGTTTTTGTGTGTGTATTTGTTTTTGTGTGTGTGTTTGTTTTTGTGTGTGTTTTTGTTTTGATGTGTGTTTGTTTGAGCTTTTGTTTTTGTGTGTGTTTTTGTTTTTGTGTGTGTTTTTGTTTTTCTGTGTGTGTGTGTGTTTGAGCTTTTGTTTTTGTGTGTGTTTTTGTTTTTCTGTGCGTGTGTGTTTTTGTTTTTGTGTGTGTTTTTGTTTTTGTGTGTGTGTGTTTGTTTTTGTGTGTGTGTCTTTTTGTGTGTGTGTGTGTTTTTTGTTTTTGTGTGTGTATTTGTTTTTGTGTGTGTGTTTGTTTTTGTGTGTGTTTTTGTTTTTATGTGTGTTTGTTTGAGCTTTTGTTTTTGTGTGTGTTTTTGTTTTTCTGTGCGTGTGTTTTTGTTTTTGTTTGTGTTTTTGTTTTTCTGTGTGTGTTTTTTGTTTTTGTGTGTGTTTTTGTGTGTGTGTGTTTGTTTTTATGTGTGTGTGGTTTTGTTTTTGTGTGTTTTTGTTTTTGTGTGTGTGTTTTTATTTTTGTGTGTGTTTTTGTTTTTGAGTGTGTGTGTGTGTTTTTGTGTGTGTGCTTTTGTTTTTGTGTGTGTTTTAGTTTTTGTGTGTTTTTTTGTTTTCGTGTGTGTTTTCGTTTTTCTGTGTGTGTGTTTGTGTTTTTGTTTTTGTGTGTGTTCTTGTGTTTGTTTTTGTTTTTTTGTGTGTGTGTGTTTTTGTTTTTGTGTGTGTTTTTGTTTTTGAGTGTGTGTGTGTGTTTTTGTTTTTGTGTGTGTGTTTTTGCTTTTGTGTGTGTTTTAGTTTTTGTGTGTTTTTTTGTTTTCGTGTGTGTTTTCGTTTTTCTGTGTGTGTGTTTGTGTTTTTGTGTGTGTTTTTGTGTTTGTTTTTGTTTTTCTGTGTGTGTGTTTTTGTTTTTGTGTGTGTTTTTGTTTTTGTGTGTGTTTTTGTTTTTGTGCGTGTTTTTGTTTTTCTGTGCGTGTGTGTTTTTGTTTTTGTGTGTGTTTTTGTTTTTGTGTGTTTGTGTTTTTGTTTTTGTGTGTGTTTTTGTTTTTGTGTGTGTGTTTGTTTTTGTGTTTGTTTTTGTTTTTTTGTGTGTGTGTGTGTTTGAGCTTTTGTTTTTGTGTGTGTTTTAGTTTTTCTGTGCGTGTGTGTTTTTGTTTTTGTGTGTGTTTTTGTTTTTGTGCATTTGTTTTTGTTTTTGTGTGTGTTTATGTTTTTGTGGGTGTATGTTTTTTTGTGTATGTTTTTGTTTTTCTGTGTGTGTGTGTTTTGTTTCTGTGTGTGTTTTTGTTTTTGTGTGTGTTTGTTTTTGTGTGTGTTTTTGTTTTGTGTGTGTGTTGTTTTGTTTTTGTGTGTGTGTTTGTGTTTTGTTTTTGTATGTGGTTTTGTTTTTGTGTGTGTGTTTGTGTTTTGTTTTTGTGTGTTTTTGTGTGTGTGTTTATGTTTTTGTGGGTGTGTGTTTGTTTTTGTGTGTTTGTTTTTGTTGTTGTGTGTGTTTTAGTTTTTGTGTGTGTGGTTTTGTTTTTGTGTGTGTTTTTTGTTTTTGTGTGTGTATTTGTTTTTGTGTGTGTTTTTGTGTGTGTTTGTTTTTGTGTGTGTGTTTTTTTTGTGTGTGTGTGTTTTTGTTTTTGTGTGTGTATTTGTTTTTGTTTGTGTTTGTTTTTGTGTGTGTTTTTGTTTTTCTGTGTGTGTGTTTGTTTTTGTTTGTGTTTTTGTTTTTGTGTGTGCGTGTTTGTTTGTTTTTGTGTGTGTTTTTGTTTTTCTGTGTGTGTGTGTTTTGTTTTTGTGTGTGTTTTTGTTTTTGTGTGTGTGTTTGTTTTTGTGTTTGTTTTTGTTTTTTTGTGTGTGTGTGTGTTTGAGCTTTTGTTTTTGTGTGTGTTTTTGTTTTTCTGTGCGTGTGTGTTTTTGTTTTCGTGTGTGTTTTTGTTTTTGTGTGTGTGTGTTTGAGCTTTCGTTTTTGTGTGTGTTTTTGTTTTTCTGTGCGTGTGTGTTTTTGTTTTTGTGTGTGTTTTTGTTTTTCTGTGTGTGTGTTTGTTTTTGTGTGTGTTTGTGTTTTTGTGTGTATTTGTGTTTTTTCTTTTTGTGTGTGTGTGTTTGAGCTTTTGTTTTTGTGTGTGTTTTTGTTTTTCTGTGTGTGTGTTTTTGTTTTCGTGGGTGTTTTTGTTTTTTTGTGTGTGTGTTTGAGCTTTCGTTTTTGTGTGTGTTTTTGTTTTTCTGTGCGTGTGTGTTTTTGTTTTTGTGTGTGTTTTTGTTTTTCTGTGTGTGTGTTTTTTGTTTTTGTGTGTGTGTGTTTTTTTGTGTATGTTTTTGTTTTTCTGTGTGTGTGTGTTTTGTTTCTGTGTGTGTTTTTGTTTTTGTGTGTGTGTTTGTTTTTGTGCGTGTGTTTGTTTTTGTGTGTGTTTTTGTTTTGTGTGTGATTTTGTTTTTGTGCGTATGTTTTTGTTTTTGTGTGTGTTTATGTTTTTGTGGGTGTGTGTGCTTTTGTGGGTGTGTGTGTTTTTGTTTTTGTGTGTGTTTTTGTTTTTCTGTGTGTAAGTGTTTTTTGTTTTTGTGTGTGTGTGTTTTTGTGTGTGTGTGTGTTTTTTGTTTTTTGCGTGTGTTTTTGTTTTTGTTTATGTTTGTGTTTTTGTTTTTCTGTGTGTCTGTTTGTTTTTGTGTGTTTGTTTTTGTTTTTGTGTGTGTTTTTTGTTTTTGTGTGTGTATTTGTTTTTGTGTGTGTTTTTGTGTGTGTTTGTTTTTGTGTGTGTGTTTGTTTTTGTGTGTGTGTGTTTTTGTTTTTGTGTGTGTATTTGTTTTTGTGTGTGTTTGTTTTTGTGTGTGTTTTTGTTTTTCTGTGTGTGTGTTTGTTTTTGTTTGTGTTTTTGTTTTTGTGTGTGCGTGTTTGTTTGTTTTTGTGTGTGTTTTTGTTTTTCTGTGTGTGTGTGTTTTGTTTTTGTGTGTGTTTTTGTTTTTGTGTGTGTGTTTGTTTTTGTGTTTGTTTTTGTTTTTTTGTGTGTGTGTGTGTTTGAGCTTTTGTTTTTGTGTGTGTTTTTGTTTTTCTGTGCGTGTGTGTTTTTGTTTTCGTGTGTGTTTTTGTTTTTGTGTGTGTGTGTTTGAGCTTTCGTTTTTGTGTGTGTTTTTGTTTTTCTGTGCGTGTGTGTTTTTGTTTTTGTGTGTGTTTTTGTTTTTCTGTGTGTAAGTGTTTTTTGTTTTTGTGTGTGTGTGTTTTTGTGTGTGTGTGTGTTTTTTGTTTTTTGCGTGTGTTTTTGTTTTTGTTTATGTTTGTGTTTTTGTTTTTCTGTGTGTCTGTTTGTTTTTGTGTGTTTGTTTTTGTTTTTGTGTGTGTTTTTTGTTTTTGTGTGTGTATTTGTTTTTGTGTGTGTTTTTGTGTGTGTTTGTTTTTGTGTGTGTGTTTGTTTTTGTGTGTGTGTGTTTTTGTTTTTGTGTGTGTATTTGTTTTTGTGTGTGTTTGTTTTTGTGTGTGTTTTTGTTTTTCTGTGTGTGTGTTTGTTTTTGTTTGTGTTTTTGTTTTTGTGTGTGCGTGTTTGTTTGTTTTTGTGTGTGTTTTTGTTTTTCTGTGTGTGTGTGTTTTGTTTTTGTGTGTGTTTTTGTTTTTGTGTGTGTGTTTGTTTTTGTGTTTGTTTTTGTTTTTTTGTGTGTGTGTGTGTTTGAGCTTTTGTTTTTGTGTGTGTTTTTGTTTTTCTGTGCGTGTGTGTTTTTGTTTTCGTGTGTGTTTTTGTTTTTGTGTGTGTGTGTTTGAGCTTTCGTTTTTGTGTGTGTTTTTGTTTTTCTGTGCGTGTGTGTTTTTGTTTTTGTGTGTGTTTTTGTTTTTCTGTGTGTGTGTTTTTTGTTTTTGTGTGTGTTTTTGTTTTTGTGCATTTGTTTTTGTTTTTGTGTGTGTTTATGTTTTTGTGGGTGTGTGTTTTTTTGTGTATGTTTTTGTATTTCTGTGTGTGTTTGTGTTTTGTTTTTGTATGTGGTTTTGTTTTTGTGTGTGTGTTTGTGTTTTGTTTTTGTGTGTTTTTGTGTGTGTGTTTATGTTTTTGTGGGTGTTTTAGTTTTTGTGTGTGTGGTTTTGTTTTTGTGTGTGTTTTTGTTTTTCTGTGCGTGTGTTTTTTGTTTTTATGTTAGTGTCTTTTTGTGTGTGTGTGTGTTTTTTGTTTTTGTGTGTGTATTTGTTTTTGTGTGTGTGTTTGTTTTTGTGTGTGTTTTAGTTTTTGTGTGTTTTTTTGTTTTCGTGTGTGTTTTCGTTTTTCTGTGTGTGTGTGTTTTTGTTTTTGTGTGTGTTTTTCTTTTTGTGTGTGTGTTTGTGTTTTTGTTTTTGTGTGTGTTTTTGTGTTTGTTTTTGTTTTTTTGTGTGTGTGTGTTTTTGTTTTTGTGTGTGTCTGTTTGTTTTTGTGTGTGTGTTTGTTTTTGTGTTTGTTTTTGTTTTTTGTGTGTGTGTTTGAGCTTTTGTTTTTGTGTGTGTTTTTGTTTTTCTGTGCGTGTGTTTTTGTTTTTGTGTGTGTTTTTGTTTTTGTGTGTGTGTGTTTGTTTTTGTGTGTGTGTCTTTTTGTGTGTGTGTGTGTTTTTTGTTTTTGTGTGTGTATTTGTTTTTGTGTGTGTGTTTGTTTTTGTGTGTGTTTTTGTTTTTATGTGTGTTTGTTTGAGCTTTTGTTTTTGTGTGTGTTTTTGTTTTTCTGGGCGTGTGTTTTTGTTTTTGTTTGTGTTTTTGTTTTTATGTGTGTTTGTTTGAGCTTTTGTTTTTGTGTGTGTTTTTGTTTTTCTGTGTGTGTTTTTTGTTTTTGTGTGTGTTTTTGTGTGTGTGTGTTTGTTTTTATGTGTGTGTGGTTTTGTTTTTGTGTGTGTTTGTTTTTGTGTGTGTGTTTTTATTTTTGTGTGTGTTTTTGTTTTTGAGTGTGTGTGTGAGTTTTTGTTTTTGTGTGTGTGTTTGTGTTTTTGTTTTTGTGTGTGTTTTTGTTTGTGTGTGTGTGTTTGTTTTTGTGTTTGTTTTTGTTTTTTTTTGTGTGTGTGTGTTTGAGCTTTTGTTTTTGTGTGTGTTTTTGTTTTTCTGTGCGTGTGTGTTTTTGTTTTTGTGTGTGTTTTTGTTTTTGTGTGTGTGTTTGTTTTTGTATGTGTGTTTTTGTGTGTGTTTGTGTTTTTTCTTTTTGTGTGTGTGTGTGTTTGAGCTTTTGTTTTTGTGTGTGTTTTTGTTTTTCTGTGTGTGTGTTTTTGTTTTTGTGTGTGTGTTTGAGCTTTTGTTTTTGTGTGTGTTTTTTGTTTTTTGCGTGTGTTTTTGTTTTGTGTGTGTGTTTGTTTTTGTGTGTGTGTGTGTTTTTGTTTTTGTGTGTGTTTTTGTTTTTCTGTGTGTGTGTTTTTTGTTTCTGTGTGTGTTTTTGTTTTTGAGTGTGTGTGTGTGTTTTTGTTTTTGTGTGTGTGTTTTTGTTTTTGTGTGTGTTTTAGTTTTTGTGTGTTTTTTTGTTTTCGTGTGTGTTTTCGTTTTTCTGTGTGTGTTTGTGTTTTTGTTTTTGTGTGTGTTTTTGTGTTTGTTTTTGTTTTTTTGTGTGTGTGTTTTTGTTTTTGTGTGTGTTTTTGTTTTTGAGTGTGTGTGTGTGTTTTTGTTTTTGTGTGTGTGTTTTTGCTTTTGTGTGTGTTTTAGTTTTTGTGTGTTTTTTTGTTTTCGTGTGTGTTTTCGTTTTTCTGTGTGTGTGTTTGTGTTTTTGTTTTTGTGTGTGTTTTTGTGTTTGTTTTTGTTTTTCTGTGTGTGTGTGTTTTTGTTTTTGTGTGTGTTTTTGTTTTTGTGTGTGTTTTTGTTTTTGTGCGTGTTTTTGTTTTTCTGTGCGTGTGTGTTTTTGTTTTTGTGTGTGTTTTTGTTTTTGTGTGTGTGTTTGTGTTTTTGTTTTTGTGTGTGTTTTTGTTTTTGTGTGTGTGTTTGTTTTTGTGTTTGTTTTTGTTTTTTTGTGTGTGTGTGTTTGAGCTTTTGTTTTTGTGTGTGTTTTTGTTTTTCTGTGCGTGTGTGTTTTTATTTTTGTGTGTGTTTTTGTTTTTGTGCATTTGTTTTTGTTTTTGTGTGTGTTTATGTTTTTGTGGGTGTATGTTTTTTTGTGTATGTTTTTGTTTTTCTGTGTATGTGTGTTTTGTTTCTGTGTGTGTTTTTGTTTTTGTGTGTGTGTGTTTGTTTTTGTGCGTGTGTTTGTTTTTGTGTGTGTTTTTGTTTTGTGTGTGTGTTTGTTTTTGTGTGTGTGTTTTTGTGTGTGTTTGTGTTTTTTCATTTTGTGTGTGTATTTGTTTTTGTGTGTGTGTTTTTTTTTCTGCGTGTGTGTTTTTCTTTTTGTGTGTTTTTGTTTTTGTGTGTGTGTTTTTTGTTTTTGTGTGTGTATTTGTTTTTGTGTGTGTTTTTGTTTGTGTGTGTGTGTTTGAGCTTTTGTTTTTGTGTGTGTTTTTGTTTTTCTGTGCGTGTGTGTTTTTGTTTTTGTGTGTGTTTTTGTTTTTCTGTGTGTGTGTTTTTTTGTTTTTGTGTGACTTTTTGTTTTTGTGTGTGTTTTTGTTTTTGTGCGTATGTTTTTGTTTTTGTGTGTGTTTATGTTTTTGTGTGTGTGCGTGTTTTTTGTTTTTGTGTGTGTGTGTTTTTGTCTGTGTGTGTGTTTTTTGTTTTTTGCGTGTGTCTGTTTGTTTTTGTGTGTTTGTTTTTGTTTTTGTGTGTGTTTTTTGTTTTTGTGTGTGTATTTGTTTTTGTGTGTGTTTTTGTGTGTGTTTGTTTTTGTGTGTGTGTTTGTTTTTTGTGTGTGTGTGTTTTTGTTTTTGTGTGTGTATTTGTTTTTGTGTGTGTTTGTTTTTGTGTGTGTTTTTGTTTTTCTGTGTGTGTGTTTGTTTTTGTTTGTGTTTTTGTTTTTGTGTGTGCGTGTTTGTTTGTTTTTGTGTGTGTTTTTGTTTTTCTGTGTGTATTTGTTTTTGTGTGTGTTTTTGTGTGTGTTTGTTTTTGTGTGTGTGTTTGTTTTTGTGTGTGTGTGTTTTTGTTTTTGTGTGTGTATTTGTTTTTGTGTGTGTTTGTTTTTGTGTGTGTTTTTGTTTTTCTGTGTGTGTGTTTTTTGTTTCTGTGTGTGTTTTTGTTTTTGTGTGTGTTTTTGTTTTGTGTGTGTGTTTGTTTTTGTGTGTGTGTTTTTGTGTGTGTTTGTGTTTTTTCATTTTGTGTGTGTATTTGTTTTTGAGTGTGTGTTTGTTTTTCTGTGTGTGTGTTTTTGTTTTTGTGTGTTTTTGTTTTTGTGTGTGTGTTTTTTGTTTTTGTGTGTGTATTTGTTTTTGTGTGTGTGTGTTTTTGTGTGTGTTTGTGTTTTTTCTTTTTGTGTGTGTGTGATTGAGCTTTTGTTTTTGTGTGTGTTTTTGTTTTTCTGGGTGTGTGTTTTTTTGTGTATGTTTTTGTATTTCTGTGTGTGTGTGTTTTTTGTTTTTGTGTGTGTTTTTGTTTTTGTGTGTGTGTGTTTGTTTTTGTGTGTGTGTGGTTTTGTTTTTGTGTGTGTGTTTGTGTTTTGTTTTTGTATGTGTTTTTGTTTTTGTGTGTGTGTTTGTGTTTTGTTTTTGTGTGTTTTTGTGTGTGTGTTTATGTTTTTGAGGGTGTGTGTTTGTTTTTGTGTGTCTTTGTTTTTGTTGTTCTGTGTGTTTTAGTTTTTGTGTGTGTGGTTTTGTTTTTGCGTGTGTTTTTGTTTTTGTTTTTGTGTGTGTTTTTGTTTTTGTGTGTGTTTGTTTTTGTGTGTGTGTGTTTGTTTTTGTGTGTGTTTTTGTTTTTCTGTGCGTGTGTGTTTTTTGTTTTTGTGTGTGTGTCTTTTTGTGTGTGTGTGTGTTTTTTGTTTTTGTGTGTGTATTTGTTTTTGTGTGTGTGTTTGTTTTTGTGTGTGTTTTTGTTTTTGTGTTTGTTTGTTTGAGCTTTTGTTTTTGTGTGTGTTTTTGTTTTTCTGTGCGTGTGTTTTTGTTTTTCTTTGTGTATTTGTTTTTGTGTGTGTGTTTGTTTTTGTGTGTGTTTTTGTTTTTGTGTTTGTTTGTTTGAGCTTTTGTTTTTGTGTGTGTTTTTGTTTTTGTGCGTGTTTTTGTTTTTCTGTGTGTGTGTGTTTTTGTTTTTGTGTGTGTTTTTGTTTTTGTGTGTGTGTTTGTGTTTTTGTTTTTGTGTGTGTATTTCTTTTTGTGTGTGTTTTTGTTTTTGTGTGTGTGTTTGTGTTTTTGTTTTTGTGTGTGTTTTTGTTTTTGTGTGTTTGTTTGTTTTTGTGTTTGTTTTTGTTTTTTTGTGTGTGTGTGTGTTTGAGCTTTTGTTTTTGTGTGTGTTTTTGTTTTTCTGTGCGTGTGTGTTTTTGTTTTTGTGTGTGTTTTTGTTTTTGTGTGTGTGTTTGTTTTTGTGTGTGTGTGTTTTTGTGTGTGTTTGTGTTTTTTCTTTTTGTGTGTGCGTGTTTTAGCTTTTGTTTTTGTGTGTGTTTTTGTTTTTCTGTGTGTGTGTTTTTGTTTTCGTGTGTGTTTTTGTTTTTGTGTGTGTGTGTTTGAGCTTTCGTTTTTGTGTGTGTTTTTGTTTTTGTGGGTGTATGTTTTTTTGTGTATGTTTTTGTTTTTCTGTGTGTGTGTGTTTTGTTTCTGTGTGTGTTTTTGTTTTTGTGTGTGTGTGTTTGTTTTTGTGCGTGTGTTTGTTTTTGTGTGTGTTTTTGTTTTTGTGCATTTGTTTTTGTTTTTGTGTGTGTTTATGTTTTTGTGGGTGTATGTTTTTTTGTGCATGTTTTTGTTTTTCTGTGTGTGTGTGTTTTGTTTCTGTGTGTGTTTTTGTTTTTGTGTGTGTGTGTTTGTTTTTGTGCGTGTGTTTGTTTTTGTGTGTGTTTTTGTTTTGTGCGTGTGTTTGTTTTTGTGTGTGTGTTTTTGTGTGTGTTTGTGTTTTTTCATTTTGTGTGTGTATTTGTTTTTGTGTGTGTGTTTGTTTTTCTGTGTGTGTGTTTTTGTTTTTGTGTGTTTTTGTTTTTGTGTGTGTGTTTTTTGTTTTTGTGTGTGTATTTGTTTTTCTGTGCGTGTGTGTTTTTGTTTTTGTGTGTGTTTTTGTTTTTCTGTGTGTGTGTTTTTTGTTTTTGTGCGTATGTTTTTGTTTTTGTGTGTGTTTATGTTTTTGTGGGTGTGTGTGCTTTTGTGGGTGTGTGTGTTTTTGTTTTTGTGTGTGTTTTTGTTTTTCTGTGTGTGTGTGTTTTTTGTTTTTGTGTGTGTGTGTTTTTGTGTGTGTGTGTGTTTTTTGTTTTTTGCGTGTGTTTTTGTTTTTGTTTATGTTTGTGTTTTTGTTTTTGTGTGTGTTTATGTTTTTGTGGGTGTTTGTTTCTGTTTGTTTTTGTGTGTTTGTTTTTGTTTTTGTGTGAGTTTTTTGTTTTTGTGTGTGTATTTGTTTTTGTGTGTGTTTTTGTGTGTGTTTGTTTTTGTGTGTGTGTTTGTTTTTGTGTGTGTGTGTTTGTTTGTTTTTGTGTGTGGTTTTGTTTTGTGTGTGTTTTTGTTTTTCTGTGCGTGTGTGTTTTTGTTTTTGTGTGTGTTTTTGTTTTTCTGTGTGTGTTTTTTGTTTTTGTGTGTGTTTTTGTTTTTGTGCGTTTGTTTATTTTTTTGTGTGTGTTTATGTTTTTGTGGGTGTGTGTTTTTTTTTGTGTATGTTTTTGTTTTTCTGTGTGAGTGTGTTTTTTGTTTTTGTGTGTGTTTTTGTTTTTGTGTGTGTGTTTTTGTTTTTGTGTGTGTTTTAGTTTTTGTGTGTTTTTTTGTTTTCGTGTGTGTTTTCGTTTTTCTGTGTGTGTGTGTTTTTGTTTTTGTGTGTGTTTATCTTTTTGTGTGTGTGTTTGTGTTTTTGTTTTTGTGTGTGTTTTTGTGTTTGTTTTATTTTTTTGTGTGTGTGTGTTTTTGTTTTTGTGTGTGTTTTTGTTTTTCTGTGTGTGTGTTTTTTGTTTTTGTGTATGTCTGTTTGTTTTTGTGTGTGTGTTTGTTTTTGTGTTTGTTTTTGTTTTTTTGTGTGTGTGTGTTTGAGCTTTTGTTTTTGTGTGTGTTTTTGTTTTTCTGTGCGTGTGTGTTTTTGTTTTTGTGTGTGTTTTTGTTTTTGTGTGTGTGTGTTTGTTTTTGTGTGTGTGTCTTTTTGTGTGTGTGTGTGTTTTTTGTTTTTGTGTGTGTATTTGTTTTTGTGTGTGTGTTTGTTTTTGTGTGTGTTTTTGTTTTTATGTGTGTTTGTTTGAGCTTTTGTTTTTGTGTGTGTTTTTGTTTTTCTGTGCGTGTGTTTTTGTTTTTGTTTGTGTTTTTGTTTTTCTATGTGTGTTTTTTGTTTTTGTGTGTGTGTTTGTGTTTTTGTTTTTGTGTGTGTTTTTGTTTTTGTGTGTTTGTTTGTTTTTGTGTTTGTTTTTGTTTTTTTGTGTGTGTGTGTGTTTGAGCTTTTGTTTTTGTGTGTGTTTTTGTTTTTCTGTGCGTGTGTGTTTTTGTTTTTGTGTGTGTTTTTGTTTTTGTGTGTGTGTTTGTTTTTGTGTGTGTGTGTTTTTGTGTGTGTTTGTGTTTTTTCTTTTTGTGTGTGTGTGTTTGAGCTTTTGTTTTTGTGTGTGTTTTTGTTTTTCTGTGTGTGTGTTTTTGTTTTCGTGTGTGTTTTTGTTTTTGTGTGTGTGTGTTTGAGCTTTTGTTTTTGTGTGTGTCTTTGTTTTTCTGTGCGTGTGTGTTATTTGTTTTTGTGTGTGTGTGTTTTTTGTTTTTTGCGTGTGTTTTTGTTTTTGTGTGTGTTTTTGTTTTTGTGCGTATGTTTTTGTTTTTGTGTGTGTTTATGTTTTTGTGGGTGTGTGTGCTTTTGTGGGTGTGTGTGTTTTTGTTTTTGTGTGTGTTTTTGTTTTTCTGTGTGTGTGTGTTTTTTGTTTTTCTGTGTGTGTGTGTTTTGTTTTTGTGTATGTCTGTTTGTTTTTGTGTGTGTTTTTGTTTTTGTGCGTGTTTTTGTTTTTCTGTGTGTGTGTGTTTTTTTTTTGTGTGTGTCTTTTTGTGTGTGTTTGTGTTTTTGTTTTTGTGTGTTTTTGTTTTTGTGTGTGTGTTTGTTTTTGTGTTTGTTTTTGTTTTTGTGTGTGTTTTTGTTTTTCTGTGCGTGTGTGTTTTTATTTTTGTGTGCGTTTTTGTTTTTGTGTGTGTGTTTGTTTTTGTTTTTCTGTGCGTGTGTGTTTTTGTTTTTGTGTGTGTTTTTGTTTTTCTGTGTGTGTGTTTTTTGTTTTTGTGTGTGTTTTTGTTTTTGTGTATTTGTTTTTGTGTGTGTTTATGTTTTTGTGGGTGTGTGTTTTTTTGTGTATGTTTTTGTATTTCTGTGTGTGTGTGTTTTTTGTTTTTGTGTGTGTTTTTGTTTTTGTGTGTGTGTGTTTGTTTTTGTGTGTGTGTGGTTTTGTTTTTGTGTGTGTGTTTGTGGGTGTGTGTTTGTTTTTGTGTGTGTTTGTTTTTGTTGTTGTGTGTGTTTTAGTTTTTGTGTGTGTGGTTTTGTTTTTGCGTGTGTTTTTGTTTTTGTGTGTGTGTGTTTTTTGTTTTTGTGTGTGTGTCTTTTTGTGTGTGTGTGTGTTTTTTGTTTTTGTGTGTGTATTTGTTTTTGTGTGTGTGTTTGTTTTTGTGTGTGTTTTTGTTTTTGTGTTTGTTTGTTTGAGCTTTTGTTTTTGTGTGTGTTTTTGTTTTTCTGTGCGTGTGTTTTTGTTTTTGTTTGTGTTTTTGTTTTTCTGTGTGTGTGTTTTTTGTTTTTGTGTGTGTGTTTTTGTTTTTGTGTGTGTTTTAGTTTTTGTGTGTTTTTTTGTTTTCGTGTGTGTTTTCGTTTTTGTGTTTGTTTTTGTTTTTTTGTGTGTGTGTTTGAGCTTTTGTTTTTGTGTGTGTTTTTGTTTTTCTGTGCGTGTGTGTTTTTTGTTTTTGTGTGTGTTTTTGTTTTTGTGTGTGTGTGTTTGTTTTTGTGTGTGTGTCTTTTTGTGTGTGTGTGTGTGTTTTTTGTTTTTGTGTGTGTGTGTTTTTGTGTGTGTTTGTGTTTTTTCTTTTTGTGTGTGTGTGTGTTTGAGCTTTTGATTTTTTGTGTGTGTATTTTTTGTTTCTGTGTGTGTTTTTGTTTTTGTGTGTGTGTGTTTGTTTTTGTGTGTGTGTTTGTTTTTGTGTGTGTGTTTGTTTTTCTGTGTGTGTGTTTTTGTTTTTGTGTGTTTTTGTTTTTGTGTGTGTGTTTTTTGTTTTTGTGTGTGTATTTGTTTTTGTGTGTGTTTTTGTTTTTGTGTGTGTGTTTGAGCTTTTGTTTTTGTGTGTGTTTTTGTTTTTCTGTGTGTGTGTTTTTTGTTTTTGTGTGTCTTTTTGTTTTTGTGTGTGTTTTTGTTTTTGTGCGTATGTTTTTGTTTTGTGTGTGTTTATGTTTTTGTGGGTGTGTGTGCTTTTGTGGGTGTGTGTGTTTTTGTTTTTGTGTGTGTTTTTGTTTTTCTGTGTGTGTGTTTTTTGTTTTTGTGTGTGTGTGTTTTTGTGTGTGTGTGTGTTTTTTGTTTTTTGCGTGTGTTTTTGTTTTTGTTTTTGTTTGTGTGTTTGTTTTTGTGTGTGTGTGTTTGTTTTTGTGTGTGTGTTTGTTTTTGTGTGTGTGTTTTTGTGTGTGTTTGTGTTTTTTCATTTTGTGTGTGTATTTGTTTTTGTGTGTGTGTTTGTTTTTCTGTGTGTGTGTTTTTGTTTTTGTGTGTTTTTGTTTTTGTGTGTGTGTTTTTTGTTTTTGTGTGTGTATTTGTTTTTGTGTGTGTTTTTGTTTTTGTGTGTGTGTTTGAGCTTTTGTTTTTGTGTGTGTTTTTGTTTTTCTGTGTGTGTGTTTTTTGTTTTTGTGTGTCTTTTTGTTTTTGTGTGTGTTTTTGTTTTGGTGCGTATGTTTTTGTTTTGTGTGTGTTTATGTTTTTGTGGGTGTGTGTGCTTTTGTGGGTGTGTGTGTTTTTGTTTTTGTGTGTGTTTTTGTTTTTCTGTGTGTGTGTTTTTTGTTTTTGTGTGTGTGTGTTTTTGTGTGTGTGTGTGTTTTTTGTTTTTTGCGTGTGTTTTTGTTTTTGTTTTTGTTTGTGTGTTTGTTTTTGTGTGTGTGTGTTTTTGTTTTTGTGCGTGTTTTTGTTTTTCTGTGTGTGTGTTTGTTTTTGTTTGTGTTTTTGTTTTTGTGTGTGCGTGTTTGTTTGTTTTTGTGTGTGTTTTTGTTTTTCTGTGTGTGTGTGTTTTGTTTTTGTGTATGTCTGTTTGTTTTTGTGTGTGTTTTTGTTTTTGTGCGTGTTTTTGTTTTTCTGTGTGTGTGTGTTTTTTTTTGTGTGTGTTTTTGTTTTTGTGTGTGTGTTTGTTTTTGTGTGTGTGTGTTTTTGTGTGTGTTTGTGTTTTTTCTTTGTGTGTGTGTGTGTGTTTGAGCTTTTGTTTTTGTGTGTGTTTTCGTTTTTCTGTGCGTGTGTGTTTTTGTTTTTGTGTGTGTTTTTGTTTTTGTGTATTTGTTTTTGTTTTTGTGTGTGTTTATGTTTTTGTGGGTGTGTGTTTTTTTGTGTATGTTTTTGTATTTCTGTGTGTGTGTGTTTTTTGTTTTTGTGTGTGTTTTTGTTTTTGTGTGTGTGTGTTTGTTTTTGTGTGTGTGTGGTTTTGTTTTTGTGTGTGTTTGTGGGTGTGTGTTTGTTTTTGTGTGTGTTTGTTTTTGTTGTTGTGTGTGTTTTAGTTTTTGTGTGTGTGGTTTTGTTTTTGCGTGTGTTTTTGTTTTTGTGTGTGTTTTTGTTTTTGTGCGTGTGTGTTTTTTGTTTTTGTGTGTGTGTTTGTGTCTGTGTGTGTTTTTGTTTTTGTGTTTGTTTGTTTGAGCTTTTGTTTTGTGTGTGTTTTTGTTATTTCTGTGCGTGTGTTTTTGTTTTTGTTTGTGTTTTTGTTTTTCTGTGTGTGTGTTTTTTGTTTTTGTGTGTGTGTTTTTGTTTTTGTGTGTGTTTTAGTTTTTGTGTGTTTTTTTGTTTTCGTGTGTGTTTTCGTTTTTGTGTTTGTTTTTGTTTTTTTGTGTGTGTGTGTGTTTGAGCTTTTGTTTTTGTGTGTGTTTTTGTTTTTCTTTGCGTGTGTGTTTTTGTTTTTGTGTGTGTTTTTGTTTTTGTGTGTGTGTGTTTGTTTTTGTGTGTGTGTCTTTTTGTGTGTGTGTGTGTGTTTTTTGTTTTTGTGTGTGTGTGTTTTTGTGTGTGTTTGTGTTTTTTCTTTTTGTGTGTGTATTTGTTTTTGTGTGTGTGTGTTTTTGTTTTTGTGTGTGTTTTTGTTTTTCTGTGTGTGTGTTTTTTGTTTCTGTGTGTGTTTTTGTTTTTGTGTGTGTGTGTTTGTTTTTGTGCGTGTGTTTGTTTTTGTGTGTGTTTTTGTTTTGTGTGTGTGTTTGTTTTTGTGTGTGTGTTTTTGTGTGTGTTTGTGTTTTTTCATTTTGTGTGTGTATTTGTTTTTGTGTGTGTGTTTGTTTTTCTGTGTGTGTGTTTTTGTTTTTGTGTGTGTTTTTGTTTTTGTGTGTGTGTTTGAGCTTTTGTTTTTGTGTGTGTTTTTGTTTTTCTGTGCGTGTGTGTTTTTGTTTTTGTGTGTGTTTTTGTTTTTCTGTGTGTGTGTTTTTTGTTTTTGTGTGTCTTTTTGTTTTTGTGTGTGTTTTTGTTTTTGTGCGTATGTTTTTGTTTTTGTGTGTGTTTATGTTTTTGTGGGTGTGTGTGCTTTTGTGGGTGTGTGTGTTTTTGTTTTTGTGTGTGTTTTTGTTTTTCTGTGTGTGTGTGTGTTTTGTTTTTGTGTGTGTGTGTTTTTGTGTGTGTGTGGGTTTTTGTTTTTGTGTGTGTTTTTGTTTTTCTGTGTGTGTGTTTTTTGTTTCTGTCTGTGTTTTTGTTTTTGTGTGTGTTTTTGTTTTGTGTGTGTGTTTGTTTTTGTGTGTGTGTTTTTGTGTGTGTTTGTGTTTTTTCATTTTGTGTGTGTATTTGTTTTTGTGTGTGTGTTTGTTTTTCTGTGTGTGTGTATTTGTTTTTGTGTGTGTTTTTGTTTTTGTGTGTGTGTTTGATCTTTTGTTTTTGTGTGTGTTTTTGTTTTTCTGTGCGCGTGTGTTTTTGTTTTTGTGTGTGTTTTTGTTTTTCTGTGTGTGTGTTTTTTGTTTTTGTGTGTCTTTTTGTTTATGTGTGTGTTTTTGTTTTTGTGCGTATGTTTTTGTTTTTGTGTGTGTTTATGTTTTTGTGGGTGTGTGTGCTTTTGTGGGTGTGTGTGTTTTTGTTTTTGTGTGTGTTTTTGTTTTTCAGTGTGTGTGTGTTTTTTGTTTTTGTGTGTGTGTGTGTTTTTTGTTTTTTGCGTGTGTTTTTGTTTTTGTTTTTGTTTGTGTTTTTGTTTTTCTGTGTGTCTGTTTGTTTTTGTGTGTTTGTTTTTGTTTTTGTGTGTGTTTTTTGTTTTTGTGTGTGTATTTGTTTTTGTGTGTGTTTTTGTGTGTGTTTGTTTTTGTGTGTGTGTTTGTTTTTGTGTGTGTGTGTTTTTGTTTTTGTGTGTGTTTTTGTTTTTGTGTGTGTGTTTGTTTTTCTGTGTGTGTGTTTTTTGTTTCTGTGTGTGTTTTTGTTTTTGTGTGTGTGTATTTGTTTTTGTGCGTGTGTTTGTTTTTGTGTGTGTTTTTGTTTTGTGTGTGTGTTTGTTTTTGTGTGTGTGTTTTTGTGTGTGTTTGTGTTTTTTCATTTTGTGTGTGTATTTGTTTTTGTGTGTGTGTTTGTTTTTCTGTGTGTGTGTTTTTGTTTTTGTGTGTGTTTTTGTTTTTATGTGTGTGTTTGAGCTTTTGTTTTTGTGTGTGTTTTTGTTTTTCTGTGCGTGTGTGTTTTGGTTTTTGTGTGTGTTTTTGTTTTTCTGTGTGTGTGTTTTTTGTTTTTGTGTGTCTTTTTGTTTTTGTGTGCGTTTTTGTTTTTGTGCGTATGTTTTTGTTTTTGTGTGTGTTTATGTTTTTGTGGGTGTGTGTGCTTTTGTGGGTGTGTGTGTTTTTGTTTTTGTGTGTGTTTTTGTTTTTCTGTGTGTGTGTGTTTTGTTTTTGTGTATGTCTGTTTGTTTTTGTGTGTGTTTTTGTTTTTGTGCGTGTTTTTGTTTTTCTGTGTGTGTGTGTTTTTTTTTGTGTGTGTTTTTGTTTTTGTGTGTGTGTTTGTTTTTGTGTGTGTGTGTTTTTGTGTGTGTTTGTGTTTTTTCTTTGTGTGTGTGTGTGTGTTTGAGCTTTTGTTTTTGTGTGTGTTTTCGTTTTTCTGTGCGTGTGTGTTTTTGTTTTTGTGTGTGTTTTTGTTTTTGTGTATTTGTTTTTGTTTTTGTGTGTGTTTATGTTTTTGTGGGTGTGTGTTTTTTTGTGTATGTTTTTGTATTTCTGTGTGTGTGTGTTTTTTGTTTTTGTGTGTGTTTTTGTTTTTGTGTGTGTGTGTTTGTTTTTGTGTGTGTGTGGTTTTGTTTTTGTGTGTGTTTGTGGGTGTGTGTTTGTTTTTGTGTGTGTTTGTTTTTGTTGTTGTGTGTGTTTTAGTTTTTGTGTGTGTGGTTTTGTTTTTGCGTGTGTTTTTGTTTTTGTGTGTGTTTTTGTTTTTGTGCGTGTGTGTTTTTTGTTTTTGTGTGTGTGTTTGTGTCTGTGTGTGTTTTTGTTTTTGTGTTTGTTTGTTTGAGCTTTTGTTTTGTGTGTGTTTTTGTTATTTCTGTGCGTGTGTTTTTGTTTTTGTTTGTGTTTTTGTTTTTCTGTGTGTGTGTTTTTTGTTTTTGTGTGTGTGTTTTTGTTTTTGTGTGTGTTTTAGTTTTTGTGTGTTTTTTTGTTTTCGTGTGTGTTTTCGTTTTTGTGTTTGTTTTTGTTTTTTTGTGTGTGTGTGTGTTTGAGCTTTTGTTTTTGTGTGTGTTTTTGTTTTTCTTTGCGTGTGTGTTTTTGTTTTTGTGTGTGTTTTTGTTTTTGTGTGTGTGTGTTTGTTTTTGTGTGTGTGTCTTTTTGTGTGTGTGTGTGTGTTTTTTGTTTTTGTGTGTGTGTGTTTTTGTGTGTGTTTGTGTTTTTTCTTTTTGTGTGTGTATTTGTTTTTGTGTGTGTGTGTTTTTGTTTTTGTGTGTGTTTTTGTTTTTCTGTGTGTGTGTTTTTTGTTTCTGTGTGTGTTTTTGTTTTTGTGTGTGTGTGTTTGTTTTTGTGCGTGTGTTTGTTTTTGTGTGTGTTTTTGTTTTGTGTGTGTGTTTGTTTTTGTGTGTGTGTTTTTGTGTGTGTTTGTGTTTTTTCATTTTGTGTGTGTATTTGTTTTTGTGTGTGTGTTTGTTTTTCTGTGTGTGTGTTTTTGTTTTTGTGTGTGTTTTTGTTTTTGTGTGTGTGTTTGAGCTTTTGTTTTTGTGTGTGTTTTTGTTTTTCTGTGCGTGTGTGTTTTTGTTTTTGTGTGTGTTTTTGTTTTTCTGTGTGTGTGTTTTTTGTTTTTGTGTGTCTTTTTGTTTTTGTGTGTGTTTTTGTTTTTGTGCGTATGTTTTTGTTTTTGTGTGTGTTTATGTTTTTGTGGGTGTGTGTGCTTTTGTGGGTGTGTGTGTTTTTGTTTTTGTGTGTGTTTTTGTTTTTCTGTGTGTGTGTGTGTTTTGTTTTTGTGTGTGTGTGTTTTTGTGTGTGTGTGGGTTTTTGTTTTTGTGTGTGTTTTTGTTTTTCTGTGTGTGTGTTTTTTGTTTCTGTCTGTGTTTTTGTTTTTGTGTGTGTTTTTGTTTTGTGTGTGTGTTTGTTTTTGTGTGTGTGTTTTTGTGTGTGTTTGTGTTTTTTCATTTTGTGTGTGTATTTGTTTTTGTGTGTGTGTTTGTTTTTCTGTGTGTGTGTATTTGTTTTTGTGTGTGTTTTTGTTTTTGTGTGTGTGTTTGATCTTTTGTTTTTGTGTGTGTTTTTGTTTTTCTGTGCGCGTGTGTTTTTGTTTTTGTGTGTGTTTTTGTTTTTCTGTGTGTGTGTTTTTTGTTTTTGTGTGTCTTTTTGTTTATGTGTGTGTTTTTGTTTTTGTGCGTATGTTTTTGTTTTTGTGTGTGTTTATGTTTTTGTGGGTGTGTGTGCTTTTGTGGGTGTGTGTGTTTTTGTTTTTGTGTGTGTTTTTGTTTTTCAGTGTGTGTGTGTTTTTTGTTTTTGTGTGTGTGTGTGTTTTTTGTTTTTTGCGTGTGTTTTTGTTTTTGTTTTTGTTTGTGTTTTTGTTTTTCTGTGTGTCTGTTTGTTTTTGTGTGTTTGTTTTTGTTTTTGTGTGTGTTTTTTGTTTTTGTGTGTGTATTTGTTTTTGTGTGTGTTTTTGTGTGTGTTTGTTTTTGTGTGTGTGTTTGTTTTTGTGTGTGTGTGTTTTTGTTTTTGTGTGTGTTTTTGTTTTTGTGTGTGTGTTTGTTTTTCTGTGTGTGTGTTTTTTGTTTCTGTGTGTGTTTTTGTTTTTGTGTGTGTGTATTTGTTTTTGTGCGTGTGTTTGTTTTTGTGTGTGTTTTTGTTTTGTGTGTGTGTTTGTTTTTGTGTGTGTGTTTTTGTGTGTGTTTGTGTTTTTTCATTTTGTGTGTGTATTTGTTTTTGTGTGTGTGTTTGTTTTTCTGTGTGTGTGTTTTTGTTTTTGTGTGTGTTTTTGTTTTTATGTGTGTGTTTGAGCTTTTGTTTTTGTGTGTGTTTTTGTTTTTCTGTGCGTGTGTGTTTTGGTTTTTGTGTGTGTTTTTGTTTTTCTGTGTGTGTGTTTTTTGTTTTTGTGTGTCTTTTTGTTTTTGTGTGCGTTTTTGTTTTTGTGCGTATGTTTTTGTTTTTGTGTGTGTTTATGTTTTTGTGGGTGTGTGTGCTTTTGTGGGTGTGTGTGTTTTTGTTTTTGTGTGTGTTTTTGTTTTTCTGTGTGTGTGTGTGTTTTGTTTTTGTGTGTGTGTGTTTTTGTGTGTGTGTGGGTTTTTGTTTTTGTGTGTGTTTTTGTTTTTCTGTGTGTGTGTTTTTTGTTTCTGTATGTGTTTTTGTTTTTGTGTGTGTTTTTGTTTTGTGTGTGTGTTTGTTTTTGTGTGTGTGTTTTTGTGTGTGTTTGTGTTTTTTCATTTTGTGTGTGTATTTGTTTTTGTGTGTGTATTTGTTTTTGTGTGTGTGTTTGTTTTTGTGTGTGTTTTTGTTTTTATGTGTGTTTGTTTGAGCTTTTGTTTTTGTGTGTGTTTTTGTTTTTGTGTGTGTTTTTGTTTTTCTGTGTGTGTGTTTTTTGTTTTTGTGTATGTCTGTTTGTTTTTGTGTGTGTGTTTGTTTCTGTGTTTGTTTTTGTTTTTTTGTGTGTGTGTGTGTTTGAGCTTTTGTTTTTGTGTGTGTTTTTGTTTTTCTGTGCGTGTGTGTTTTTGTTTTTGTGTGTGTTTTTGTTTTTGTGTGTGTGTGTTTGTTTTTGTGTGTGTGTCTTTTTGTGTGTGTGTGTGTTTTTTGTTTTTGTGTGTGTATTTGTTTTTGTGTGTGTGTTTGTTTTTGTGTGTGTTTTTGTTTTTATGTGTGTTTGTTTGAGCTTTTGTTTTTGTGTGTGTTTTTGTTTTTCTGTGCGTGTGTTTTTGTTTTTGTTTGTGTTTTTGTTTTTCTATGTGTGTTTTTTGTTTTTGTGTGTGTGTTTGTGTTTTTGTTTTTGTGTGTGTTTTTGTTTTTGCGTGTTTGTTTGTTTTTGTGTTTGTTTTTGTTTTTTGTGTGTGTGTGTGTTTGAGCTTTTGTTTTTGTGTGTGTTTTTGTTTTTCTGTGCGTGTGTGTTTTTGTTTTTGTGTGTGTTTTTGTTTTTGTGTGTGTGTTTGTTTTTGTGTGTGTGTGTTTTTGTGTGTGTTTGTGTTTTTTCTTTTTGTGTGTGTGTGTTTGAGCTTTTGTTTTTGTGTGTGTTTTTGTTTTTCTGTGTGTGTGTTTTTGTTTTCGTGTGTGTTTTTGTTTTTGTGTGTGTGTGTTTGAGCTTTTGTTTTTGTGTGTGTTTTTGTTTTTCTGTGCGTGTGTGTTTTTTTTTTTGTGTGTGTTTTTGTTTTTGTGCGTATGTTTTTGTTTTTGTGTGTGTTTATGTTTTTGTGGGTGTGTGTGCTTTTGTGGGTGTGTGTGTTTTTGTTTTTGTGTGTGTTTTTGTTTTTGTGTGTGTTTTTGTTTTTGTGTGTGTGTGTTTGAGCTTTTGTTTTTGTGTGTGTTTTTGTTTTTGAGTGTGTGTGTGTGTGTTTTTGTTTTTGTGTGTGTGTTTTTGTTTTTGCGTGTTTGTTTTTGTGTGTGTTTTAGTTTTTGTGTGTTTTTTTGTTTTCGTGTGTGTTTTCGTTTTTCTGTGTGCTGTGTTTTTGTTTTTTTGTGTGTGTATGTTTTTGTGTGTGTTTTTGTTTTTGTGTGTGTTTCTGTTTTTGTGTGTGTGTGTTTGAGCTTTTGTTTTTGTGTGTGTTTTTGTTTTTCTGTGCGTGTGTGTTTTTGTTTTTGTGTGTGTTTTTGTTTTTGTGTGTGTGTGTTTGTTTTTGTGTGTGTGTCTTTTTGTGTGTGTGTGTGTGTTTTTTGTTTTTGTGTGTGTGTGTTTTTGTGTGTGTTTGTGTTTTTTCTTTTTGTGTGTGTATTTGTTTTTGTGTGTGTGTGTTTTTGTTTTTGTGTGTGTTTTTGTTTTTCTGTGTGTGTGTTTTTTGTTTCTGTGTGTGTTTTTGTTTTTGTGTGTGTGTGTTTGTTTTTGTGCGTGTGTTTGTTTTTGTGTGTGTTTTTGTTTTGTGTGTGTGTTTGTTTTTGTGTGTGTGTTTTTGTGTGTGTTTGTGTTTTTTCATTTTGTGTGTGTATTTGTTTTTGTGTGTGTGTTTGTTTTTCTGTGTGTGTGTTTTTGTTTTTGTGTGTTTTTGTGTGTGTGTTTTTTGTTTTTGTGTGTATTTATTTTTGTGTGTGTTTTTGTTTTTCTGTGTGTGTGTTTTTTGTTTTTGTGTGTGTTTTTCTTTTTGTGCGTTTGTTTTTGTTTTTGTGTGTGTTTTAGTTTTTGTGTGTGTGTGTTTCTTTTTGTGCGTGTGTTTGTTTTTGTGTGTGTTTTTGTTTTGTGTGTGTGTTTGTTTTTGTGTGTGTGTTTTTGTGTGTGTGTGTTTGTTTTTGTGCGTGTTTGTTTTTGTGTGTGTTTTTGTTTTGTGTGTGTGTTTGATTTTGTGTGTGTGTTTTTGTGTGTGTTTGTGTTTTTTCATTTTGTGTGTGTATTTGTTTTTGTGTGTGTGTTTGTTTTTCTGTGCGTGTGTGTTTTTGTTTTTGTGTGTGTTTTTGTTTTTCTGTGTGTGTGGTTTTGTGTGTGTGTGTGTTTTTTGTTTTTTGCGTGTGTTTTTGTTTTTGTTTATTTTTGTGTTTTTGTTTTTGTGTGTGTTTTTGTTTTTGAGTGTGTGTGGGGGGTTTTGTTTTTGTGTGTGTGTTTTTGTTTTTGTTTGTGTTTTAGTTTTTGTGTGTTTTTTTGTTTTCGTGTGTGTTTTCGTTTTTCTGTGTGTGTGTTTTTGTTTTTGTGTGTGTTTTTGATTTTGTGTGTGTGTTTGTGTTTTTGTTTTTGTGTGTGTTTTTGTGTTTGTTTTTGTTTTTTTGTGTGTGTGTGTTTTTGTTTTTGTGTGTGTTTTTGTTTTTCTGTGTGTGTGTGTTTTGTTTTTGTGTATGTCTGTTTGTTTTTGTGCGTGTTTTTGTTTTTCTGTGTGTGTGTGTTTTTGTTTTTGTGTGTGTGTCTTTTTGTGTGTGTGTGTTTTTTGTTTTTGTGTGTGTTTTAGTTGTTATGTGTTTTTTTGTTTTCGTGTGTGTTTTCGTTTTTCTGTGTGTGTGTTTTTTTTTTGTGTGTTTTTGTTTTTGTGTGTGTGTTTGTGTTTTTGTTTTTGTGTGTGTTTTTGTGTTTGTTTTTGTTTTTTTGTGTGTTTGAGCTTTTGTTTTTGTGTGTGTTTTTGTTTTTCTGTGCGTGTGTGTTTTGTTTTTGTGTGTGTTTTTGTTTTTGTGTGTGTGTGTTTTTGTGTGTGTTTGTGTTTTTTCTTTTTGTGTGTGTGTGTGTTTGAGCTTTTGTTTTTGTGTGTGTTTTTGTTTTTCTGTGTGTGTTTTTGTTTTTGTGTGTTTGTTTGAGCTTTTGTTTTTGTGTGTGTTTTTTGTTTTTTGCGTGTGTTTTTGTTTTGTGTGTGTGTTTGTTTTTGTGTGTGTGTGTTTTTTGTTTCTGTGTGTGTTTTTGCTTTTGTGTGTGTGTGTTTGTTTTTGTGTGTGTGTTTGTTTTTGTGTGTGTGTTTTTGTGTGTGTTTGTGTTTTTTCATTTTGTGTGTGTATTTGTTTTTGTGTGTGTGTTTGTTTTTCTGTGTGTGTGTTTTTGTTTTTGTGTGTTTTTGTTTTTGTGTGTGTGTTTTTTGTTTTTGTGTGTGTATTTGTTTTTGTGTGTGTTTTTGTTTTTGTGTGTGTGTTTGAGGTTTTGTTTTTGTGTGTGTTTTTGTTTTTCTGTGTGTGTGTTTTTTGTTTTTGTGTGTCTTTTTGTTTTTGTGTGTGTTTTTGTTTTTGTGCGTATGTTTTTGTTTTGTGTGTGTTTATGTTTTTGTGGGTGTGTGTGCTTTTGTGGGTGTGTGTGTTTTTGTTTTTGTGTGTGTTTTTGTTTTTCTGTGTGTGTGTGTTTTTTGTTTTTGTGTGTGTGTGTTTTTGTGTGTGTGTGTGTTTTTTGTTTTTTGCGTGTGTTTTTGTTTTTGTTTTTGTTTGTGTGTTTGTTTTTGTGTGTGTGTGTTTTTGTTTTTGTGCGTGTTTTTGTTTTTCTGTGTGTGTGTTTGTTTTTGTTTGTGTTTTTGTTTTTGTGTGTGCGTGTTTGTTTGTTTTTGTGTGTGTTTTTGTTTTTCTGTGTGTGTGTGTTTTGTTTTTGTGTATGTCTGTTTGTTTTTGTGTGTGTTTTTGTTTTTGTGCGTGTTTTTGTTTTTCTGTGTGTGTGTGTTTTTTTTTGTGTGTGTCTTTTTGTGTGTGTTTGTGTTTTTGTTTTTGTGTGTTTTTGTTTTTGTGTGTGTGTTTGTTTTTGTGTTTGTTTTTGTTTTTGTGTGTGTTTTTGTTTTTCTGTGCGTGTGTGTTTTTATTTTTGTGTGCGTTTTTGTTTTTGTGTGTGTGTTTGTTTTTGTGTGTGTGTGTTTTTGTGTGTGTTTGTGTTTTTTCTTTGTGTGTGTGTGTGTGTTTGAGCTTTTGTTTTTGTGTGTGTTTTTGTTTTTCTGTGCGTGTGTGTTTTTGTTTTTGTGTGTGTTTTTGTTTTTCTGTGTGTGTGTTTTTTGTTTTTGTGTGTGTTTTTGTTTTTGTGTATTTGTTTTTGTGTGTGTTTATGTTTTTGTGGGTGTGTGTTTTTTTGTGTATGTTTTTGTATTTCTGTGTGTGTGTGTTTTTTGTTTTCGTGTGTGTTTTTGTTTTTGTGTGTGTGTGTTTGTTTTTGTGTGTGTATTTGTTTTTGTGTGTGTGTTTGTTTTTGTGTGTGTTTTTGTTTTTGTGTTTGTTTGTTTGAGCTTTTGTTTTTGTGTGTGTTTTTGTTTTTCTGTGCGTGTGTTTTTGTTTTTGTTTGTGTTTTTGTTTTTCTGTGTGTGTGTTTTTTGTTTTTGTGTGTGTGTTTTTGTTTTTGTGTGTGTTTTAGTTTTTGTGTGTTTTTTTGTTTTCGTGTGTGTTTTCGTTTTTGTGTTTGTTTTTGTTTTTTTGTGTGTGTGTTTGAGCTTTTGTTTTTGTGTGTGTTTTTGTTTTTCTGTGCGTGTGTGTTTTTGTTTTTGTGTGTGTTTTTGTTTTTGTGTGTGTGTGTTTGTTTTTGTGTGTGTGTCTTTTTGTGTGTGTGTGTGTGTTTTTTGTTTTTGTGTGTGTGTGTTTTTGTGTGTGTTTGTGTTTTTTCTTTTTGTGTGTGTGTGTGTTTGAGCTTTTGATTTTTTGTGTGTGTATTTTTTGTTTCTGTGTGTGTTTTTGTTTTTGTGTGTGTGTGTTTGTTTTTGTGTGTGTGTTTGTATTTGTGTGTGTGTTTTTGTGTGTGTTTGTGTTTTTTCATTTTGTGTGTGTATTTGTTTTTGTGTGTGTGTTTGTTTTTCTGTGTGTGTGTTTTTGTTTTTGTGTGTTTTTGTTTTTGTGTGTGTGTTTTTTGTTTTTGTGTGTGTATTTGTTTTTGTGTGTGTTTTTGTTTTTGTGTGTGTGTTTGAGCTTTTGTTTTTGTGTGTGTTTTTGTTTTTCTGTGTGTGTGTTTTTTGTTTTTGTGTGTCTTTTTGTTTTTGTGTGTGTTTTTGTTTTTGTGCGTATGTTTTTGTTTTGTGTGTGTTTATGTTTTTGTGGGTGTGTGTTTTTGTGTGTGTGTGTGTTTTTTGTTTTTTGCGTGTGTTTTTGTTTTTGTTTTTGTTTGTGTGTTTGTTTTTGTGTGTGTGTGTTTTTGTTTTTGTGCGTGTTTTTGTTTTTCTGTGTGTGTGTTTGTTTTTGTTTGTGTTTTTGTTTTTGTGTGTGCGTGTTTGTTTGTTTTTGTGTGTGTTTTTGTTTTTCTGTGTGTGTGTGTTTTGTTTTTGTGTATGTCTGTTTGTTTTTGTGTGTGTTTTTGTTTTTGTGCGTGTTTTTGTTTTTCTGTGTGTGTGTGTTTTTTTTTGTGTGTGTCTTTTTGTGTGTGTTTGTGTTTTTGTTTTTGTGTGTTTTTGTTTTTGTGTGTGTGTTTGTTTTTGTGTTTGTTTTTGTTTTTGTGTGTGTTTTTGTTTTTCTGTGCGTGTGTGTTTTTATTTTTGTGTGTGTTTTTGTTTTTGTGTGTGTGTTTGTTTTTGTGTGTGTGTGTTTTTGTGTGTGTTTGTGTTTTTTCTTTGTGTGTGTGTGTGTGTTTGAGCTTTTGTTTTTGTGTGTGTTTTCGTTTTTCTGTGCGTGTGTGTTTTTGTTTTTGTGTGTGTTTTTGTTTTTCTGTGTGTGTGTTTTTTGTTTTTGTGTGTGTTTTTGTTTTTGTGTATTTGTTTTTGTTTTTGTGTGTGTTTATGTTTTTGTTGGTGTGTGTTTTTTTGTGTATGTTTTTGTATTTCTGTGTGTGTGTGTTTTTTGTTTTTGTGTGTGTTTTTGTTTTTGTGTGTGTGTGTTTGTTTTTGTGTGTGTGTGGTTTTGTTTTTGTGTGTGTTTGTGGGTGTGTGTTTGTTTTTGTGTGTGTTTGTTTTTGTTGTTGTGTGTGTTTTAGTTTTTGTGTGTGTGGTTTTGTTTTTGCGTGTGTTTTTGTTTTTGTGTGTGTTTTTGTTTTTGTGCGTGTGTGTTTTTTGTTTTTGTGTGTGTGTCTTTTTGTGTGTGTGTGTGTTTTTTGTTTTTGTGTGTGTATTTGTTTTTGTGTGTGTGTTTGTTTTTGTGTGTGTTTTTGTTTTTGTGTTTGTTTGTTTGAGCTTTTGTTTTGTGTGTGTTTTTGTTTTTCTGTGCGTGTGTTTTTGTTTTTGTTTGTGTTTTTGTTTTTCTGTGTGTGTGTTTTTTGTTTTTGTGTGTGTGTTTTTGTTTTTGTGTGTGTTTTAGTTTTTGTGTGTTTTTTTGTTTTCGTGTGTGTTTTCGTTTTTGTGTTTGTTTTTGTTTTTTTGTGTGTGTGTGTGTTTGAGCTTTTGTTTTTGTGTGTGTTTTTGTTTTTCTTTGCGTGTGTGTTTTTGTTTTTGTGTGTGTTTTTGTTTTTGTGTGTGTGTGTTTGTTTTTGTGTGTGTGTCTTTTTGTGTGTGTGTGTGTGTTTTTTGTTTTTGTGTGTGTGTGTTTTTGTGTGTGTTTGTGTTTTTTCTTTTTGTGTGTGTATTTGTTTTTGTGTGTGTGTGTTTTTGTTTTTGTGTGTGTTTTTGTTTTTCTGTGTGTGTGTTTTTTGTTTCTGTGTGTGTTTTTGTTTTTGTGTGTGTGTGTTTGTTTTTGTGCGTGTGTTTGTTTTTGTGTGTGTTTTTGTTTTGTGTGTGTGTTTGTTTTTGTGTGTGTGTTTTTGTGTGTGTTTGTGTTTTTTCATTTTGTGTGTGTATTTGTTTTTGTGTGTGTGTTTGTTTTTCTGTGTGTGTGTTTTTGTTTTTGTGTGTGTTTTTGTTTTTGTGTGTGTGTTTGAGCTTTTGTTTTTGTGTGTGTTTTTGTTTTTCTGTGCGTGTGTGTTTTTGTTTTTGTGTGTGTTTTTGTTTTTCTGTGTGTGTGTTTTTTGTTTTTGTGTGTCTTTTTGTTTTTGTGTGTGTTTTTGTTTTTGTGCGTATGTTTTTGTTTTTGTGTGTGTTTATGTTTTTGTGGGTGTGTGTGCTTTTGTGGGTGTGTGTGTTTTTGTTTTTGTGTGTGTTTTTGTTTTTCTGTGTGTGTGTGTGTTTTGTTTTTGTGTGTGTGTGTTTTTGTGTGTGTGTGGGTTTTTGTTTTTGTGTGTGTTTTTGTTTTTCTGTGTGTGTGTTTTTTGTTTCTGTCTGTGTTTTTGTTTTTGTGTGTGTTTTTGTTTTGTGTGTGTGTTTGTTTTTGTGTGTGTGTTTTTGTGTGTGTTTGTGTTTTTTCATTTTGTGTGTGTATTTGTTTTTGTGTGTGTGTTTGTTTTTCTGTGTGTGTGTTTTTGTTTTTGTGTGTTTTTGTTTTTGTGTGTGTGTTTTTTGTTTTTGTGTGTGTATTTGTTTTTGTGTGTGTTTTTGTTTTTGTGTGTGTGTTTGATCTTTTGTTTTTGTGTGTGTTTTTGTTTTTCTGTGCGCGTGTGTTTTTGTTTTTGTGTGTGATTTTGTTTTTCTGTGTGTGTGTTTTTTGTTTTTGTGTGTCTTTTTGTTTATGTGTGTGTTTTTGTTTTTGTGCGTATGTTTTTGTTTTTGTGTGTGTTTATGTTTTTGTGGGTGTGTGTGCTTTTGTGGGTGTGTGTGTTTTTGTTTTTGTGTGTGTTTTTGTTTTTCTGTGTGTGTGTGTTTTTTGTTTTTGTGTGTGTGTGTGTTTTTTGTTTTTTGCGTGTGTTTTTGTTTTTGTTTTTGTTTGTGTTTTTGTTTTTCTGTGTGTCTGTTTGTTTTTGTGTGTTTGTTTTTGTTTTTGTGTGTGTTTTTTGTTTTTGTGTGTGTATTTGTTTTTGTGTGTGTTTTTGTGTGTGTTTGTTTTTGTGTGTGTGTTTGTTTTTGTGTGTGTGTGTTTTTGTTTTTGTGTGTGTTTTTGTTTTTGTGTGTGTGTTTGTTTTTGTGTTTGTTTTTGTTTTTGTGTGTGTGTGTGTTTGAGCTTTTGTTTTTGTGTGTGTGTTTGTTTTTGTGTGTGTGTGTTTTTGTGTGTGTTTGTGTTTTTTCTTTTTGTGTGTGTGTGTGTTTGAGCTTTTGTTTTTGTGTGTGTGTGTTTTTGTTTTTGTGTGTGTTTTTGTTTTTCTGTGTGTGTGTTTTTTGTTTCTGTGTGTGTTTTTGTTTTTGTGTGTGTGTGTTTGTTTTTGTGCGTGTGTTTGTTTTTGTGTGTGTTTTTGTTTTGTGTGTGTGTTTGTTTTTGTGTGTGTGTTTTTGTGTGTGTTTGTGTTTTTTCATTTTGTGTGTGTATTTGTTTTTGTGTGTGTGTTTGTTTTTCTGTGTGTGTGTTTTTGTTTTTGTGTGTGTTTTTGTTTTTATGTGTGTGTTTGAGCTTTTGTTTTTGTGTGTGTTTTTGTTTTTCTGTGCGTGTGTGTTTTGGTTTTTGTGTGTGTTTTTGTTTTTCTGTGTGTGTGTTTTTTGTTTTTGTGTGTCTTTTTGTTTTTGTGTGTGTTTTTGTTTTTGTGCGTATGTTTTTGTTTTTGTGTGTGTTTATGTTTTTGTGGGTGTGTGTGCTTTTGTGGGTGTGTGTGTTTTTGTTTTTGTGTGTGTTTTTGTTTTTCTGTGTGTGTGTGTGTTTTGTTTTTGTGTGTGTGTGTTTTTGTGTGTGTGTGGGTTTTTGTTTTTGTGTGTGTTTTTGTTTTTCTGTGTGTGTGTTTTTGTGTGTGTTTGTGTTTTTTCATTTTGTGTGTGTATTTGTTTTTGAGTGTGTGTTTGTTTTTCTGTGTGTGTGTTTTTGTTTTTGTGTGTTTTTGTTTTTGTGTGTGTGTTTTTTGTTTTTGTGTGTGTATTTGTTTTTGTGTGTGTGTGTTTTTGTGTGTGTTTGTGTTTTTTCTTTTTGTGTGTGTTTTTGTTTTTCTGGGTGTGTGTTTTTTTGTGTATGTTTTTGTATTTCTGTGTGTGTGTGTTTTTTGTTTTTGTGTGTGTTTTTGTTTTTGTGTGTGTGTGTTTGTTTTTGTGTGTGTGTGGTTTTGTTTTTGTGTGTGTGTTTGTGTTTTGTTTTTGTATGTGTTTTTGTTTTTGTGTGTGTGTTTGTGTTTTGTTTTTGTGTGTTTTTGTGTGAGTGTTTATGTTTTTGTGGGTGTGTGTTTGTTTTTGTGTGTCTTTGTTTTTGTTGTTCTGTGTGTTTTAGTTTTTGTGTGTGTGGTTTTGTTTTTGCGTGTGTTTTTGTTTTTGTTTTTGTGTGTGTTTTTGTTTTTGTGTGTGTTTGTTTTTGTGTGTGTGTGTTTGTTTTTGTGTGTGTTTTTGTTTTTCTGTGCGTGTGTGTTTTTTGTTTTTGTGTGTGTGTCTTTTTGTGTGTGTGTGTGTTTTTTGTTTTTGTGTGTGTATTTGTTTTTGTGTGTGTGTTTGTTTTTGTGTGTGTTTTTGTTTTTGTGTTTGTTTGTTTGAGCTTTTGTTTTTGTGTGTGTTTTTGTTTTTCTGTGCGTGTGTTTTTGTTTTTCTTTGTGTATTTGTTTTTGTGTGTGTGTTTGTTTTTGTGTGTGTTTTTGTTTTTGTGTTTGTTTGTTTGAGCTTTTGTTTTTGTGTGTGTTTTTGTTTTTGCGCGTGTTTTTGTTTTTCTGTGTGTGTGTGTTTTTGTTTTTGTGTGTGTTTTTGTTTTTGTGTGTGTGTTTGTGTTTTTGTTTTTGTGTGTGTATTTGTTTTTGTGTGTGTGTGTTTTTGTGTGTGTTTGTGTTTTTTCTTTTTGTGTTTGTTTTTGTTTTTTTGTGTGTGTGTGTGTTTGAGCTTTTGTTTTTGTGTGTGTTTTTGTTTTTCTGTGCGTGTGTGTTTTTGTTTTTGTGTGTGTTTTTGTTTTTGTGTGTGTGTGTTTGTTTTTGTGTGTGTGTCTTTTGTGAGTGTGTGTGTGAGTTTGTTTTTATGTGTGTTTTTGTTTTTGTGTGTGTGTTTTTGTGTGTGTGTGTGTTTTTGTTTGTGTGTGTGTGCTTGTTTTTGTGTGTGTGTGCGTGTGTGTGTTTTTCTTTTTGTGTGTGTGTGTTTGTTTTTGTGTGTGTGTGTTTTTGTTTTTGTGCGTGTTTTTGTTTGTGTGTGTGTGTGTTTGTTTTTGTGTGTGTTTTTGATTTTGTGTTTGTTTTTGTGTGTGTGTGTTTTTGTTTTTGTGTTTGTTTTTGTGTGTGTGTGTGTTTGTGTGTGTGCTTTTGTTTTTGTGTGTGATTTTGTTTCTGTGTGTGTGTTTTTGTTTTTGTGTGTGTTTCTGTTTTTGTATGTGTGTGTATTTGTTTTTGTGTTTTTTTTGTTTTTGTGTCTGTGTGTGTTTTTGTTTTCGTGTGTGTATTTGTTTGTGTGTGTGAGTGTGTTTTTGTTTTTGTGTATTTTTTTGTTTTTGTGTGTGTGTGTGTGTTTGTTTTTGTGTGTGTGTGTTTATTCTTGTGGGTGTTTTTGTTTTTGTGTGTGTTTTTATTTCTGTGTGTGTGTGTGTGTTTTTGTTTTTGTGTGCGTTTTTGTTTTTCTGTGTGTGTTTTTGTTTTTGTGTGTGAGTGTGTTTTTGTTTTTGTGTGTGTTTTTGTTTGTGTGAGTGTGTGTGTTTACGTGTGTGTGTGTTTTTGCTTTTGTGTATGTTTTTGTTTTTGAGTGTGTGTGTGTTCGTTATTGTGTGTGTTTTTGTTTTTGTGTGTGTTTTTGTTTATGTGTGTGTTTCTGGTTTTGTGTGTGTTTTTGTTTGTTTTTGTTTTTGTGTGTGTTTTTGTTTGTGTGTGTGTTTTTGTTTTTGTGTGTTTTTGTTTTTTTGTGTTTTTCTGTTTTTGTGTGTTTTTGTTTTTGTGTGTTTTTGTTTTTTGTGTGTGTTTATGTTTTTGTGTGTGTTTTTGTTGTTGTGTGTGTGTTTGTTTTTGTGTGGGTGAATGTGTTTTTGTGTGTGTGTGTGTGTTTGTTTTTGTGTGTGTGTGTTTTTATTTTTGTGTGTGTTTTTGTTTTTGTGTGTGTTTTTGTTGTTGTGTGTGTGTTTTTATTTTTGTGTGTGTTTTTGTTTTTGTGTGTGTGAGTGTGTTTTTGTTTTTGTGTGTGTTTTTGATTTTGTGTGTGTGTTTTTGTTTTTTGTGTGTGTTTATGTTTTTGTGTGTGTTTTTGTTGTTGTGTGTGTGTTTGTTTTTGTGTGTGTTTTTGTTTTTGTGTGTGTGTTGTTTTGTTTTTGTGTGTGATTTTGTTTTTGTGCGTATGTTTTTGTTTTTGTGTGTGTTTATGTTTTTGTGGGTGTGTGTGCTTTTGTGGGTGTGTGTGTTTTTGTTTTTGTGTGTGTTTTTGTTTTTCTGTGTGTGTGTGTTTTTTGTTTTTGTGTGTGTGTGTGTTTTTTGTTTTTTGCGTGTGTTTTTGTTTTTGTTTTTGTTTGTGTTTTTGTTTTTCTGTGTGTCTGTTTGTTTTTGTGTGTTTGTTTTTGTTTTTGTGTGTGTTTTTTGTTTTTGTGTGTGTATTTGTTTTTGTGTGTGTTTTTGTGTGTGTTTGTTTTTGTGTGTGTGTTTGTTTTTGTGTGTGTGTGTTTTTGTTTTTGTGTGTGTTTTTGTTTTTGTGTGTGTGTTTGTTTTTGTGTTTGTTTTTGTTTTTGTGTGTGTGTGTGTTTGAGCTTTTGTTTTTGTGTGTGTGTTTGTTTTTGTGTGTGTGTGTTTTTGTGTGTGTTTGTGTTTTTTCTTTTTGTGTGTGTGTGTGTTTGAGCTTTTGTTTTTGTGTGTGTGTGTTTTTGTTTTTGTGTGTGTTTTTGTTTTTCTGTGTGTGTGTTTTTTGTTTCTGTGTGTGTTTTTGTTTTTGTGTGTGTGTGTTTGTTTTTGTGCGTGTGTTTGTTTTTGTGTGTGTTTTTGTTTTGTGTGTGTGTTTGTTTTTGTGTGTGTGTTTTTGTGTGTGTTTGTGTTTTTTCATTTTGTGTGTGTATTTGTTTTTGTGTGTGTGTTTGTTTTTCTGTGTGTGTGTTTTTGTTTTTGTGTGTGTTTTTGTTTTTATGTGTGTGTTTGAGCTTTTGTTTTTGTGTGTGTTTTTGTTTTTCTGTGCGTGTGTGTTTTGGTTTTTGTGTGTGTTTTTGTTTTTCTGTGTGTGTGTTTTTTGTTTTTGTGTGTCTTTTTGTTTTTGTGTGTGTTTTTGTTTTTGTGCGTATGTTTTTGTTTTTGTGTGTGTTTATGTTTTTGTGGGTGTGTGTGCTTTTGTGGGTGTGTGTGTTTTTGTTTTTGTGTGTGTTTTTGTTTTTCTGTGTGTGTGTGTGTTTTGTTTTTGTGTGTGTGTGTTTTTGTGTGTGTGTGGGTTTTTGTTTTTGTGTGTGTTTTTGTTTTTCTGTGTGTGTGTTTTTGTGTGTGTTTGTGTTTTTTCATTTTGTGTGTGTATTTGTTTTTGAGTGTGTGTTTGTTTTTCTGTGTGTGTGTTTTTGTTTTTGTGTGTTTTTGTTTTTGTGTGTGTGTTTTTTGTTTTTGTGTGTGTATTTGTTTTTGTGTGTGTGTGTTTTTGTGTGTGTTTGTGTTTTTTCTTTTTGTGTGTGTTTTTGTTTTTCTGGGTGTGTGTTTTTTTGTGTATGTTTTTGTATTTCTGTGTGTGTGTGTTTTTTGTTTTTGTGTGTGTTTTTGTTTTTGTGTGTGTGTGTTTGTTTTTGTGTGTGTGTGGTTTTGTTTTTGTGTGTGTGTTTGTGTTTTGTTTTTGTATGTGTTTTTGTTTTTGTGTGTGTGTTTGTGTTTTGTTTTTGTGTGTTTTTGTGTGAGTGTTTATGTTTTTGTGGGTGTGTGTTTGTTTTTGTGTGTCTTTGTTTTTGTTGTTCTGTGTGTTTTAGTTTTTGTGTGTGTGGTTTTGTTTTTGCGTGTGTTTTTGTTTTTGTTTTTGTGTGTGTTTTTGTTTTTGTGTGTGTTTGTTTTTGTGTGTGTGTGTTTGTTTTTGTGTGTGTTTTTGTTTTTCTGTGCGTGTGTGTTTTTTGTTTTTGTGTGTGTGTCTTTTTGTGTGTGTGTGTGTTTTTTGTTTTTGTGTGTGTATTTGTTTTTGTGTGTGTGTTTGTTTTTGTGTGTGTTTTTGTTTTTGTGTTTGTTTGTTTGAGCTTTTGTTTTTGTGTGTGTTTTTGTTTTTCTGTGCGTGTGTTTTTGTTTTTCTTTGTGTATTTGTTTTTGTGTGTGTGTTTGTTTTTGTGTGTGTTTTTGTTTTTGTGTTTGTTTGTTTGAGCTTTTGTTTTTGTGTGTGTTTTTGTTTTTGCGCGTGTTTTTGTTTTTCTGTGTGTGTGTGTTTTTGTTTTTGTGTGTGTTTTTGTTTTTGTGTGTGTGTTTGTGTTTTTGTTTTTGTGTGTGTATTTGTTTTTGTGTGTGTGTGTTTTTGTGTGTGTTTGTGTTTTTTCTTTTTGTGTTTGTTTTTGTTTTTTTGTGTGTGTGTGTGTTTGAGCTTTTGTTTTTGTGTGTGTTTTTGTTTTTCTGTGCGTGTGTGTTTTTGTTTTTGTGTGTGTTTTTGTTTTTGTGTGTGTGTGTTTGTTTTTGTGTGTGTGTCTTTTGTGAGTGTGTGTGTGAGTTTGTTTTTATGTGTGTTTTTGTTTTTGTGTGTGTGTTTTTGTGTGTGTGTGTGTTTTTGTTTGTGTGTGTGTGCTTGTTTTTGTGTGTGTGTGCGTGTGTGTGTTTTTCTTTTTGTGTGTGTGTGTTTGTTTTTGTGTGTGTGTGTTTTTGTTTTTGTGCGTGTTTTTGTTTGTGTGTGTGTGTGTTTGTTTTTGTGTGTGTTTTTGATTTTGTGTTTGTTTTTGTGTGTGTGTGTTTTTGTTTTTGTGTTTGTTTTTGTGTGTGTGTGTGTTTGTGTGTGTGCTTTTGTTTTTGTGTGTGATTTTGTTTCTGTGTGTGTGTTTTTGTTTTTGTGTGTGTTTCTGTTTTTGTATGTGTGTGTATTTGTTTTTGTGTTTTTTTTGTTTTTGTGTCTGTGTGTGTTTTTGTTTTCGTGTGTGTATTTGTTTGTGTGTGTGAGTGTGTTTTTGTTTTTGTGTATTTTTTTGTTTTTGTGTGTGTGTGTGTGTTTGTTTTTGTGTGTGTGTGTTTATTCTTGTGGGTGTTTTTGTTTTTGTGTGTGTTTTTATTTCTGTGTGTGTGTGTGTGTTTTTGTTTTTGTGTGCGTTTTTGTTTTTCTGTGTGTGTTTTTGTTTTTGTGTGTGAGTGTGTTTTTGTTTTTGTGTGTGTTTTTGTTTGTGTGAGTGTGTGTGTTTACGTGTGTGTGTGTTTTTGCTTTTGTGTATGTTTTTGTTTTTGAGTGTGTGTGTGTTCGTTATTGTGTGTGTTTTTGTTTTTGTGTGTGTTTTTGTTTATGTGTGTGTTTCTGGTTTTGTGTGTGTTTTTGTTTGTTTTTGTTTTTGTGTGTGTTTTTGTTTGTGTGTGTGTTTTTGTTTTTGTGTGTTTTTGTTTTTTTGTGTTTTTCTGTTTTTGTGTGTTTTTGTTTTTGTGTGTTTTTGTTTTTTGTGTGTGTTTATGTTTTTGTGTGTGTTTTTGTTGTTGTGTGTGTGTTTGTTTTTGTGTGGGTGAATGTGTTTTTGTGTGTGTGTGTGTGTTTGTTTTTGTGTGTGTGTGTTTTTATTTTTGTGTGTGTTTTTGTTTTTGTGTGTGTTTTTGTTGTTGTGTGTGTGTTTTTATTTTTGTGTGTGTTTTTGTTTTTGTGTGTGTGAGTGTGTTTTTGTTTTTGTGTGTGTTTTTGATTTTGTGTGTGTGTTTTTGTTTTTTGTGTGTGTTTATGTTTTTGTGTGTGTTTTTGTTGTTGTGTGTGTGTTTGTTTTTGTGTGTGTTTTTGTTTTTGTGTGTGTGTTGTTTTGTTTTTGTGTGTGATTTTGTTTTTGTGTGTGTGTGTGTTTTTGTTTTTGTGTGTGTGTGTGTTTTTGTTTTTGTGTGCATTTTTGTTTTTGTGTGTGTTTGTGTGTGTTTTTGTATTTTTGTGTGTTTTTGTTTTTGTGTGTGTTTTTGTATTTTTGTGTGTTTTTGTTTTTGTGTGTGTGTTTGTGTGTGTGTGTGTTTGTTTTTGTGAGTGTGTGTGTGCGTTTATTTTTATGTGTGTGTGTGTGTTTGTTTTTGTGTGTTTTTGTGTGTGTGTGTTTTTGTTTTTGTGTGTGTGTGTGTTTGTATTTGTGTGTGTGTTTTTGATTTTGTGTGTGTTTTTTTTGTGTGTGATTTTGTTTTTGCGTGTGTGTGTGTGTTTTTGTTTTTGTGTGTTTTTGTTTCTGAGTGTGTGTATGTGTTTTTGTTTTTTTGTGTGTTTTTGTGTGTGTGTGTGTTCGTTTTTGTGTGTGTTTTTGTTTTTGTGTGTGTGTGTGTTTTTGTTTTTGTGCGTGTTTTTGTTTGTGTGCGTGTGTGTGTGTTTTTGTGTGCGTTTTTCTTTTTGTGTGTGTGTGTGTTCGTTTTTGTGTGTAGTTTTGTATTTGTGCGTGTGTGTTTGTTTTTGTATGTGTTTTTGTGTTTGTGTGTGTTTTTGTTTTTGTGTCTGTGTGTTTGTATGTGTGTGCTTTTGTTTTTGTGTGTGAGTGTGTTTTTGTTTTTGTGTGTGTTTTTGTTTGTGTGAGTGTGTGTGTTTACGTGTGTGTGTGTTTTTGCTTTTGTGTATGTTTTTGTTTTTGAGTGTGTGTGTGTTCGTTATTGTGTGTGTTTTTGTTTTTGTGTGTGTTTTTTTGTTTTTGTGTGTGTTTTTGTTTGTGTATGTGTGTTTTTGTTTTTGTGTGTGTTTTTCTTTTCGTGTGTGTGTTTTTGTTTTTGTGTGTGTGTGTGTTTGTTTTTGTGTGCGATTTTGTTTTTGTGTGTGTGTGTGTTTTTGTTTATGTGTGTGTTTCTGGTTTTGTGTGTGTTTTTGTTTGTTTTTGTTTTTGTGTGTGTTCTTGTTTGTGTGTGTGTGTGTGTTTTTGTTTTTGTGTGTGTTTTTGTTTTTGTGTGTGTTTTTGTTGTTGTGTGTGTGTTTGTTTTTGTGTGGGTGAATGTGTTTTTGTGTGTGTGTGTGTGTTTGTTTTTGTGTGTGTGTGTTTTTATTTTTGTGTGTGTTTTTGTTTTTGTGTGTGTGAGTGTGTTTGCTTTTGTGTGTTTTTGTTTTTGTGTGTGTGTGTTTTTGTTTTTGTGTGTGTTTTTTTGTGTGTGTGTGTGTGTTTGTTTTTGTGTGTGTTTTTGATTTTGTGTGTGTTTTTTTGTGTGTGTGTGTTTGTTTTTGTGTGTGATTTTGTTTATGTGTGTGTGTGTTTTTGTTTTTGCTTTTGTGTGTGTTTTTGTTTGTGTGTGTGTGTTTTTGTTTTGTCTGTGTTTTTATTTTTGTGTGTGTGTGTGTGTTTTTGTTTTTGTGTGTGTTTTTGATTTTGTGTGTGTGTGTGTTCGTTTTTGTGTGTGTTTTTGTCTTTGTGTGTGTGTTTTTTTGTTTTTGAGCGTGTTTTTGATTTTGTGTGTGTTTTTGTTTTTGTGTGTGTGTTTGTTTTTGTGTGTGTTTTTGTTTTTGTGTGTGTGTTGTTTTTGTGTGTGTTTTTGTATTTTTGTGTGTTTTTGTTTTTGTGTGTGTGTTTGTGTGTGTGTGTGTTTGTTTTTGTGAGTGTGTGTGTGCGTTTATTTTTATGTGTGTGTGTGTGTTTGTTTTTGTGTGTTTTTGTGTGTGTGTGTTTTTGTTTTTGTGTGTGTTTTTGTTTTTGTGTGTGTGTGTGTTTGTATTTGTGTGTGTGTTTTTGTTTTGTGTGTTTTTGTTTCTGCGTGTGTGTATATGTTTTTGTTTTTTGTGTGTTTTTGTGTGTGTGTGTGTTTTTGTTTTTGTGTGTGTTTCTGTTTTTGTATGTGTGTGTATTTGTTTTTGTGTTTTTTTTTGTTTTTGTGTGTGTGTGTTTTTTTGTTTTCGTGTGTGTATTTGTTTGTATGTGTGTGTGTTTTTGTTTGTGTGTGTGTGTATTTTTGTTTTTGTGTGTGTGTGTGTTTGTTTTTGTTTTTTTGTGTGTTTTTGTGTGTGTGTGTGTTCGTTTTTGTGTGTGTTTTTGTCTTTGTGTGTGTGTTTTTTTGTTTTTGAGCGTGTTTTTGTTTGTGTGTGTGTGTGTGTTTTTGTGTACGTTTTTCTTTTTGTGTGTGTGTGTTATTGTTTTTGTGTGTGTGTTTGTTTTTTTTGTGTGTGTGTGTTTTTGTTTTTGTGTGTGTTTTTGATTTTGTGTGTGTGTGTGTTTTTGTTTTTGTGTGTGTGTGTGTGTTTTTGTTATTGTGTGTGTTTTTGTTTGTGTGTGTGTTTTTGTTTTTGTGTGTGTGTTTGTTTTTGTGTGTGTTTTTGTTTTTGTGTGTGTGTTGTTTTGTTTTTGTGTGTGATTATGTTTTGGTGTGTGTGTGTGTTTTTGTTTTTGTGTGTGTGTGTGTTTTTGTTTTTGTGTGCATTTTTGTTTTTGTGTGTGTTTGTGTGTGTTTTTGTATTTTTGTGTGTTTTTGTTTTTGTGTGTGTTTTTGTATTTTTGTGTGTTTTTGTTTTTGTGTGTGTGTTTGTGTGTGTGTGTGTTTGTTTTTGTGAGTGTGTGTGTGCGTTTATTTTTATGTGTGTGTGTGTTTGTTTTTGTGTGTTTTTGTGTGTGTGTGTTTTTGTTTTTGTGTGTGTGTGTGTTTGTATTTGTGTGTGTGTTTTTGATTTTGTGTGTGTTTTTTTTGTGTGTGATTTTGTTTTTGCGTGTGTGTGTGTGTTTTTGTTTTGTGTGTTTTTGTTTCTGCGTGTGTGTATATGTTTTTGTTTTTTTGTGTGTTTTTGTGTGTGTGTGTGTTTTTGTTTTTGTATGTGTTTTTGTGTTTGTGTGTGTTTTTGTTTTTGTGTCTGTGTGTTTGTATGTGTGTGCTTTTGTTTTTGTGTGTGTTTTTGATTTTGTGTGTGTGTGTGTTTTTGTTGTTGTGTGTGTTTTTGTTTTTGTGTGTGTGTATTTGTTTTTATTTGTGTGTGTTTTTGTTTATGTGTGTGTTTTTGTTTTTGTGTATGGTTTTGTTTTTGTGAGTGTGTGTGTGCGTTTGTTTTTATGTGTGTTTTTGTTTTTGTGTGTGTGTTTTTGTTTGTGTGTGTGCTTGTTTTTGTGTGTGTTTTGGTTTTTGTGTGTGTGTTTGTGTGTGTGTGTGTTTGTTTTTGTGTGTGTTTTTGTTTTTGTTTGTGTGTGTTTTTGTTTATGTGTGTGTTTTTGTTTTTGTGTATGGTTTTGTTTTTGTGAGTGTGTGTGTGCGTTTGTTTTTATGTGTGTTTTTGTTTTTGTGTGTGTGTTTTTGTTTGTGTGTGTGCTTGTTTTTGTGTGTGTTTTTGTTTTTGTGTGTGTTTTTCTTTTTGTGTGTGTGTTTTTCTTTTTGTGTGTGTTTTTGTTTGTGTGTGTGTGCTTGTTTTTGTGTGTGTGTTTTTGTTTTTGTTTTTGTGTGTGTGTGTGTGTGTTTGTTTTTGTGTGTGTGTGTTTTTGGTTTTGTGTGTGTTTTTGTTTGTGTGTGTTTGTTTTTGTGTGTGTTTTTATTTTTGTGTGTGTGTGTTTGTTTTTGTGTGTGTTTTTGTTTGTGTGTTTGTTTTTGTGTGTGTTTTTGTTTGTCTGTGTTTGTGTGTTTGTTTTTGTGTGTGTTTTTGATTTTGTGTGTGTGTGTTTGTGTGTGTGTGCTTTTGTTTTTGTGTGTGATTTTGTTTCTGTGTGTGTGTTTTTGTTTTTGTGTGTTTTTCTGTTTTTGTATGTGTGTGTATTTGTTTTTGTGGTTTTTTTTGTTTTTGTGTGTGTGTGTTTTTGTTTTCGTGTGTGTATTTGTTTGTATGTGTGTGTGTTTTTGTTTGTGTGTGTGTGTATTTTTGTTTTTGTGTGTGTGTGTGTTTGTTTTTGTTTTTTTGTGTATTTTTGTGTGTGTGTGTGTTCGTTTTTGTGTATGTTTTTGTCTTTGTGTGTGTGTTTTTTTGTTTTTGAGCGTGTTTTTGTTTGTGTGTGTGTGTGTGTGTGTTTTTGTGTACGTTTTTCTTTTTGTGTGTGTGTGTTATTGTTTTTGTGTGTGTGTTTGTTTTTTTTGTGTGTGTGTGTTTTTGTTTTTGTGTGTGTTTTTGATTTTGTGTGTGTGTGTGTTTTTGTTTTTGTGTGTGTGTGTGTGTTTTTGTTATTGTGTGTGTTTTTGTTTGTGTGTGTGTTTTTGTTTTTGTGTGTGTGTTTGTTTTTGTGTGTGTTTTTGTTTTTGTGTGTGTGTTGTTTTGTTTTTGTGTGTGATTTTGTTTTTGTGTGTGTGTGTGTTTTTGTTTTTGTGTGTGTGTGTGTTTTTGTTTTTGTGTGTTTTTGTTTTTGTGTGTGTTTTTGTATTTTTGTGTGTTTTTGTTTTTGCGTGTGTGTGTGTGTTTTTGTTTTGTGTGTTTTTGTTTCTGCGTGTGTGTATATGTTTTTGTTTTTTTGTGTGTTTTTGTGTGTGTGTGTGTTTTTGTTTTTGTATGTGTTTTTGTGTTTGTGTGTGTTTTTCTTTTTGTGTCTGTGTGTTTGTATGTGTGTGCTTTTGTTTTTGTGTGTGATTTTGCTTTCGTGTGTGTGTGTTTTTGTTTTTGTGTGTGTTTTTGATTTTGTTTGTGTGTGTGTGTTTGTTTTTGTGTGTGTTTTTGTTTTTGTGTGTTTTTGTTTTTGCGTGTGTGTGTGTGTTTTTGTTTTGTGTGTGTTTTTGTTTTTGTGCGTATGTTTTTGTTTTTGTGTGTGTTTATGTTTTTGTGGGTGTGTGTGCTTTTGTGGGTGTGTGTGTTTTTGTTTTTGTGTGTGTTTTTGTTTTTCTGTGTGTGTGTGTGTTTTGTTTTTGTGTGTGTGTGTTTTTGTGTGTGTGTGGGTTTTTGTTTTTGTGTGTGTTTTTGTTTTTCTGTGTGTGTGTTTTTTGTTTCTGTGTGTGTTTTTGTTTTTGTGTGTGTTTTTGTTTTGTGTGTGTGTTTGTTTTTGTGTGTGTGTTTTTGTGTGTGTTTGTGTTTTTTCATTTTGTGTGTGTATTTGTTTTTGAGTGTGTGTTTGTTTTTCTGTGTGTGTGTTTTTGTTTTTGTGTGTTTTTGTTTTTGTGTGTGTGTTTTTTGTTTTTGTGTGTGTATTTGTTTTTGTGTGTGTGTGTTTTTGTGTGTGTTTGTGTTTTTTCTTTTTGTGTGTGTTTTTGTTTTTCTGGGTGTGTGTTTTTTTGTGTATGTTTTTGTATTTCTGTGTGTGTGTGTTTTTTGTTTTTGTGTGTGTTTTTGTTTTTGTGTGTGTGTGTTTGTTTTTGTGTGTGTGTGGTTTTGTTTTTGTGTGTGTGTTTGTGTTTTGTTTTTGTATGTGTTTTTGTTTTTGTGTGTGTGTTTGTGTTTTGTTTTTGTGTGTTTTTGTGTGAGTGTTTATGTTTTTGTGGGTGTGTGTTTGTTTTTGTGTGTCTTTGTTTTTGTTGTTCTGTGTGTTTTAGTTTTTGTGTGTGTGGTTTTGTTTTTGCGTGTGTTTTTGTTTTTGTTTTTGTGTGTGTTTTTGTTTTTGTGTGTGTTTGTTTTTGTGTGTGTGTGTTTGTTTTTGTGTGTGTTTTTGTTTTTCTGTGCGTGTGTGTTTTTTGTTTTTGTGTGTGTGTCTTTTTGTGTGTGTGTGTGTTTTTTGTTTTTGTGTGTGTATTTGTTTTTGTGTGTGTGTTTGTTTTTGTGTGTGTTTTTGTTTTTGTGTTTGTTTGTTTGAGCTTTTGTTTTTGTGTGTGTTTTTGTTTTTCTGTGCGTGTGTTTTTGTTTTTCTTTGTGTATTTGTTTTTGTGTGTGTGTTTGTTTTTGTGTGTGTTTTTGTTTTTGTGTTTGTTTGTTTGAGCTTTTGTTTTTGTGTGTGTTTTTGTTTTTGCGCGTGTTTTTGTTTTTCTGTGTGTGTGTGTTTTTGTTTTTGTGTGTGTTTTTGTTTTTGTGTGTGTGTTTGTGTTTTTGTTTTTGTGTGTGTATTTGTTTTTGTGTGTGTTTTTGTTTTTGTGTGTGTGTTTGTGTTTTTGTTTTTGTGTGTGTTTTTGTTTTTGTGTGTTTGTTTGTTTTTGTGTTTGTTTTTGTTTTTTTGTGTGTGTGTGTGTTTGAGCTTTTGTTTTTGTGTGTGTTTTTGTTTTTCTGTGCGTGTGTGTTTTTGTTTTTGTGTGTGTTTTTGTTTTTGTGTGTGTGTTTGTTTTTGTGTGTGTGTGTTTTTGTGTGTGTTTGTGTTTTTTCTTTTTGTGTGTGCGTGTTTGAGCTTTTGTTTTTGTGTGTGTTTTTGTTTTTCTGTGTGTGTGTTTTTGTTTTCGTGTGTGTTTTTGTTTTTGTGTGTGTGTGTTTGAGCTTTCGTTTTTGTGTGTGTTTTTGTTTTTGTGGGTGTATGTTTTTTTGTGTATGTTTTTGTTTTTCTGTGTGTGTGTGTTTTGTTTCTGTGTGTGTTTTTGTTTTTGTGTGTGTGTGTTTGTTTTTGTGCGTGTGTTTGTTTTTGTGTGTGTTTTTGTTTTTGTGCATTTGTTTTTGTTTTTGTGTGTGTTTATGTTTTTGTGGGTGTATGTTTTTTTGTGTATGTTTTTGTTTTTCTGTGTGTGTGTGTTTTGTTTCTGTGTGTGTTTTTGTTTTTGTGTGTGTGTGTTTGTTTTTGTGCGTGTGTTTGTTTTTGTGTGTGTTTTTGTTTTGTGCGTGTGTTTGTTTTTGTGTGTGTGTTTTTGTGTGTGTTTGTGTTTTTTCATTTTGTGTGTGTATTTGTTTTTGTGTGTGTGTTTGTTTTTCTGTGTGTGTGTTTTTGTTTTTGTGTGTTTTTGTTTTTGTGTGTGTGTTTTTTGTTTTTGTGTGTGTATTTGTTTTTCTGTGCGTGTGTGTTTTTGTTTTTGTGTGTGTTTTTGTTTTTCTGTGTGCGTGTTTTTTGTTTTTGTGCGTATGTTTTTGTTTTTGTGTGTGTTTATGTTTTTGTGGGTGTGTGTGCTTTTGTGGGTGTGTGTGTTTTTGTTTTTGTGTGTGTTTTTGTTTTTCTGTGTGTGTGTGTTTTTTGTTTTTGTGTGTGTGTGTTTTTGTGTGTGTGTGTGTTTTTTGTTTTTTGCGTGTGTTTTTGTTTTTGTTTATGTTTGTGTTTTTGTTTTTGTGTGTGTTTATGTTTTTGTGGGTGTTTGTTTCTGTTTGTTTTTGTGTGTTTGTTTTTGTTTTTGTGTGAGTTTTTTGTTTTTGTGTGTGTATTTGTTTTTGTGTGTGTGTTTGTTTTTGTGTGTGTGTGTTTGTTTGTTTTTGTGTGTGGTTTTGTTTTGTGTGTGTTTTTGTTTTTCTGTGCGTGTGTGTTTTTGTTTTTGTGTGTGTTTTTGTTTTTCTGTGTGTGTTTTTTGTTTTTGTGTGTGTTTTTGTTTTTGTGCGTTTGTTTTTGTTTTTGTGTGTGTTTTTGTTTTTGTGTGTGTGTTTTTGTTTTTGTGTGTGTTTTAGTTTTTGTGTGTTTTTTTGTTTTCGTGTGTGTTTTCGTTTTTCTGTGTGTGTGTGTTTTTGTTTTTGTGTGTGTTTATCTTTTTGTGTGTGTGTTTGTGTTTTTGTTTTTGTGTGTGTTTTTGTGTTTGTTTTATTTTTTTGTGTGTGTGTGTTTTTGTTTTTGTGTGTGTTTTTGTTTTTCTGTGTGTGTGTTTTTTGTTTTTGTGTATGTCTGTTTGTTTTTGTGTGTGTGTTTGTTTTTGTGTTTGTTTTTGTTTTTTTGTGTGTGTGTGTTTGAGCTTTTGTTTTTGTGTGTGTTTTTGTTTTTCTGTGCGTGTGTGTTTTTGTTTTTGTGTGTGTTTTTGTTTTTGTGTGTGTGTGTTTGTTTTTGTGTGTGTTTTTGTTTTTGTGTGTGTGTGTTTGTTTTTGTGTGTGTGTCTTTTTGTGTGTGTGTGTGTTTTTTGTTTTTGTGTGTGTATTTGTTTTTGTGTGTGTGTTTGTTTTTGTGTGTGTTTTTGTTTTTATGTGTGTTTGTTTGAGCTTTTGTTTTTGTGTGTGTTTTTGTTTTTCTGTGCGTGTGTTTTTGTTTTTGTTTGTGTTTTTGTTTTTCTATGTGTGTTTTTTGTTTTTGTGTGTGTGTTTGTGTTTTTGTTTTTGTGTGTGTTTTTGTTTTTGTGTGTTTGTTTGTTTTTGTGTTTGTTTTTGTTTTTTTTGTGTGTGTGTGTGTTTGAGCTTTTGTTTTTGTGTGTGTTTTTGTTTTTCTGTGCGTGTGTGTTTTTGTTTTTGTGTGTGTGTTTGTTTTTGTGTGTGTGTGTTTTTGTGTGTGTTTGTGTTTTTTCTTTTTGTGTGTGTGTGTTTGAGCTTTTGTTTTTGTGTGTGTTTTTGTTTTTCTGTGTGTGTGTTTTTGTTTTCGTGTGTGTTTTTGTTTTTGTGTGTGTGTGTTTGAGCTTTTGTTTTTGTGTGTGTTTTTGTTTTTCTGTGCGTGTGTGTTTTTGTTTTTGTGTGTGTTTTTGTTTTTGTGTGTGTGTTTTTTGTTTTTGTGTGTCTTTTTGTTTTTGTGTGTGTTTTTGTTTTTGTGCGTATGTTTTTGTTTTTGTGTGTGTTTATGTTTTTGTGGGTGTGTGTGCTTTTGTGGGTGTGTGTGTTTTTGTTTTTGTGTGTGTTTTTGTTTTTCTGTGTGTGTGTGTTTTTTGTTTTTGTGTGTGTGTGTTTTTTGTTTTTTGCGTGTGTTTTTGTTTTTGTTTATGTTTGTGTTTTTGTTTTTGTGTGTGTTTATGTTTTTGTGTGTGTTTGTTTTTGTGTGTGTTTTTGTTTTTCTGTGTGTGTGTTTGTTTTTGTTTGTGTTTTTGTTTTTGTGTGTGCGTGTTTGTTTGTTTTTGTGTGTGGTTTTGTTTTGTGTGATTTTTGTTTTTCTGTGCGTGTGTGTTTTTGTTTTTGTGTGTGTTTTTGTTTTTCTGTGTGTGTTTTTTGTTTTTGTGTGTGTTTTTGTTTTTGTGCGTTTGTTTTTGTGTGTGTTTATGTTTTTGTGGGTGTGTTTTTTTTTGTGTATATTTTTGTTTTTCTGTGTGAGTGTGTTTTCTGTTTTTGTGTGTGTTTTTGTTTTTGTGTGTGTGTGTTTGTTTTTGTGTGTGTGTGGTTTTGTTTTTGTGTGTGTATTTGTGTTTTGTTTTTGTATGTGTTTTTGTTTTTGTGTGTGTGTTTGTGTTTTGTTTTTGTGTGTTTTTGTGTGTGTGTTTATGTTTTTGTGGGTGTGTGTTTGTTTTTGTGTGTGTTTGTTTTTGTTGTTGTGTGTGTTTTAGTTTTTGTGTGTGTGGTTTTGTTTTTGCGTGTGTTTTTGTTTTTGTTTTTGTGTGTGTTTTTGTTTTTGTGTGTTTGTTTTTGTGTGTGTGTGTTTGTTTTTGTGTGTGTGGTTTTGTTTTTGCGTGTGTTTTTGTTTTTGTGTGTGTTTTTGTTTTTGTGTGTTTGTTTTTGTGTGTGTGTGTTTGTTTTTGTGTGTGGTTTTGTTTTTCTGTGCGTGTGTTTTTTGTTTTTGTGTGTGTGTCTTTTTGTGTGTGTGTGTGTTTTTTGTTTTTGTGTGTGTATTTGTTTTTGTGTGTGTGTTTGTTTTTGTGTGTGTTTTTGTTTTTATGTGTGTTTGTTTGAGCTTTTGTTTTTGTGTGTGTTTTTGTTTTTGTGTGTGTTTTTGTTTTTCTGTGTGTGTGTTTTTTGTTTTTGTGTATGTCTGTTTGTTTTTGTGTGTGTGTTTGTTTCTGTGTTTGTTTTTGTTTTTTTGTGTGTGTGTGTGTTTGAGCTTTTGTTTTTGTGTGTGTTTTTGTTTTTCTGTGCGTGTGTGTTTTTGTTTTTGTGTGTGTTTTTGTTTTTGTGTGTGTGTGTTTGTTTTTGTGTGTGTGTCTTTTGTGAGTGTGTGTGTGAGTTTGTTTTTATGTGTGTTTTTGTTTTTGTGTGTGTGTTTTTGTGTGTGTGTGTGTTTTTGTTTGTGTGTGTGTGCTTGTTTTTGTGTGTGTGTGCGTGTGTGTGTTTTTCTTTTTGTGTGTGTGTGTTTGTTTTTGTGTGTGTGTGTTTTTGTTTTTGTGCGTGTTTTTGTTTGTGTGTGTGTGTGTTTGTTTTTGTGTGTGTTTTTGATTTTGTGTTTGTTTTTGTGTGTGTGTGTTTTTGTTTTTGTGTTTGTTTTTGTGTGTGTGTGTGTTTGTGTGTGTGCTTTTGTTTTTGTGTGTGATTTTGTTTCTGTGTGTGTGTTTTTGTTTTTGTGTGTGTTTCTGTTTTTGTATGTGTGTGTATTTGTTTTTGTGTTTTTTTTGTTTTTGTGTCTGTGTGTGTTTTTGTTTTCGTGTGTGTATTTGTTTGTGTGTGTGAGTGTGTTTTTGTTTTTGTGTATTTTTTTGTTTTTGTGTGTGTGTGTGTGTTTGTTTTTGTGTGTGTGTGTTTATTCTTGTGGGTGTTTTTGTTTTTGTGTGTGTTTTTATTTCTGTGTGTGTGTGTGTGTTTTTGTTTTTGTGTGCGTTTTTGTTTTTCTGTGTGTGTTTTTGTTTTTGTGTGTGAGTGTGTTTTTGTTTTTGTGTGTGTTTTTGTTTGTGTGAGTGTGTGTGTTTACGTGTGTGTGTGTTTTTGCTTTTGTGTATGTTTTTGTTTTTGAGTGTGTGTGTGTTCGTTATTGTGTGTGTTTTTGTTTTTGTGTGTGTTTTTGTTTATGTGTGTGTTTCTGGTTTTGTGTGTTTTTGTTTTTTTGTGTTTTTCTGTTTTTGTGTGTTTTTGTTTTTGTGTGTTTTTGTTTTTTGTGTGTGTTTATGTTTTTGTGTGTGTTTTTGTTGTTGTGTGTGTGTTTGTTTTTGTGTGGGTGAATGTGTTTTTGTGTGTGTGTGTGTGTTTGTTTTTGTGTGTGTGTGTTTTTATTTTTGTGTGTGTTTTTGTTTTTGTGTGTGTTTTTGTTGTTGTGTGTGTGTTTGTTTTTGTGTGGGTGAATGTGTTTTTGTGTGTGTGTGTGTGTTTGTTTTTGTGTGTGTGTGTTTTTATTTTTGTGTGTGTTTTTGTTTTTGTGTGTGTGAGTGTGTTTTTGTTTTTGTGTGTGTTTTTGATTTTGTGTGTGTGTTTTTGTTTTTTGTGTGTGTTTATGTTTTTGTGTGTGTTTTTGTTGTTGTGTGTGTGTTTGTTTTTGTGTGTGTTTTTGTTTTTGTGTGTGTGTTGTTTTGTTTTTGTGTGTGATTTTGTTTTTGTGTGTGTGTGTGTTTTTGTTTTTGTGTGTGTGTGTGTTTTTGTTTTTGTGTGCATTTTTGTTTTTGTGTGTGTTTGTGTGTGTTTTTGTATTTTTGTGTGTTTTTGTTTTTGTGTGTGTTTTTGTATTTTTGTGTGTTTTTGTTTTTGTGTGTGTGTTTGTGTGTGTGTGTGTTTGTTTTTGTGAGTGTGTGTGTGCGTTTATTTTTATGTGTGTGTGTGTGTTTGTTTTTGTGTGTTTTTGTGTGTGTGTGTTTTTGTTTTTGTGTGTGTGTGTGTTTGTATTTGTGTGTGTGTTTTTGATTTTGTGTGTGTTTTTTTTGTGTGTGATTTTGTTTTTGCGTGTGTGTGTGTGTTTTTGTTTTTGTGTGTTTTTGTTTCTGAGTGTGTGTATGTGTTTTTGTTTTTTTGTGTGTTTTTGTGTGTGTGTGTGTTCGTTTTTGTGTGTGTTTTTGTTTTTGTGTGTGTGTGTGTTTTTGTTTTTGTGCGTGTTTTTGTTTGTGTGCGTGTGTGTGTGTTTTTGTGTGCGTTTTTCTTTTTGTGTGTGTGTGTGTTCGTTTTTGTGTGTAGTTTTGTATTTGTGCGTGTGTGTTTGTTTTTGTATGTGTTTTTGTGTTTGTGTG